>NC_045737.1:3954174-3963882 GCF_008692095.1 Etheostoma spectabile | reverse complement strand
GGGGGGGGGGGTTAACTCCACATGTACCACTGCTAACAATCACCACATCACCTTCATTCTGCAGGAAGCCCTACTGTTTTGATATTGTTCTGTTTTTTTTTTGTGTGTGGAAAGGCTCTATTCATTCAGTGTGGGGGGAAGCAGAAACAAAGCACAAAAGGCAGAGAGAGAGAGAGAGAGAGAGAGAGAGAGAGCGAAAGAGGGAGAGATTGTTTGTTTGTGTGGATGTTGGTGCAGGGGGACAGAAGCTGTGTGAAGATCAATAGTAACCGTGGGGGAGGTCAGGGACTCCTGTGACTCTGTAATGCACGTCTATAAATAGCCAATGACAGGCTGCCCATTCCAGCCGTGCATGCATGCTTCTTGCTTTTCCTAATTTCACTGAAACGTATCCATCTCCCCAGCCAAAGCCTTGTCAAACCAAACACCATGCACACACAAGTCCATCATGTTGCAGATCATTATCTATTTAAGGGTGTGTTATTTCAACTGCCCTTCAACCCCCCTCCCCCCAACAAACACACACACACGCACACGCGCATACATTTCAACAATTTAGGTCCATTCAAAGGGAATAATTTACAGGGACAGAAATATTATAGATGCAGTTAAAATATATATATATGTGTGTGTGTGTGTGTGTGTGTGTGTGTGTGTGTGTGTGTGTGTGTGTGTGTGTGTGTGTGTGTGTGAGTGATATATATATATATATATATATATATATATATATATACAAATCACACACACACACAGGATTGAATTAATCATTGCGTATTGTTTATTTTCTTTTTGCTTATTGTTGCATGTCTGCCTCAGATGATCTGTTGAGCCACAGTAAGCTCCACATTACAATGGTGGACTTTTGGCAGTGTTTTGGTCGGTCCTGCATGGGAAGTATCAGTGGGAGTTTATCCTGCTGGCTCTGAGGTCTCTGGGAAGTACTCCCCCCCCGCCCCCCCACCGTTAATCTAGGAGAGACTCAACATTCATTAACCACACTTTTATATGAGTGTATCACAAAGCCCGGGCTGTAAAAGTCACCACATGGTTTATATCAGCGTGTGCTGACCCGGCATTAAAAAGGAGCTCAGGGCCAAAAAAAAAAACAGGGGTTTTAATTTTCTGCAAATAATAGGAAAGAAGGAACTAGCCACAGGCTTAGACCAGTTAAGTATGAAATGCATCACTTCCACAGTTTGTCCTCTTTCTTTGTTAGTATAAAATGTTGGTATGTTATGTATTACACAAAATGTTATGGCACACCATCAATAAAAAAGGAACATACGGGCCTTATTAACCGGAGAACCCTAATTGAATTGAACAGCGTTCCCATTCAAGCGTACTAATCATGTTTTATTCTTCCAGGATTGTTCCTCTGGTTTACACACCAAACTCCATTTCCTTTTTTTCAAATTAACAGTAAATAACCACAAACATGAAGTGGCATGTAACTTTTCTTTACTATGTCTTATGTTTATAAAGTGACAGATGTAAATGAACTGACATCATTCATAAAACCTCTTGTAAGAAAATTGTTTAATGCCAATTTCCTGTTTTTGGATGCCTCCGTTACTTTTTTTTTTCTTTTTTAAAAACGACAAACCGTGTCAAAAGGTGTTGCAAAAACTAGCAAACAATATTGTCAAAACCGATTGTGATTCACTTAAGAAAAATAAATAAGTTTAAATAAAAGTAAGGGCTGGGTATTAAGTCTTAATAGTCCTTTGGTATTATTGGTATAAAACTACCGAATCTGGAATTGAATGTCGGGTCAGATTTATTGTATTCATTTCTTATGTGTTGATCAGATTGTTCTTGAGGGGTTTTAGACTTTAATTTATAGTCATTGGACATTTTTATTTTTTACACTTTAACTGTTTCTTAGAAAAACAAATGTTTGTCACAGTAGAGTATCGACACTCATATGGTCTTTGATTTTTAAGAAATGTAGGTAAAAAAAAACACTAAAAAAGAGTAACTCATGTGCACACAAGTGTAAATATATGAATGTAACAGGCATCCTCACTAAGGTTCTCCACATGCAGATGCATTATTTGGAATAAAAATCAATCTAAATGATCTTTTCAGATGCGAACATGGCTGAGACACTGAGCCAGAGTCCTACAGCCGAGGCTTTTCCTCCACATATACAAATATTAGCATAACATTAATATGTAGCTTATATTTGCTGTGGTTTTACTCAATGCTAATGATTTAGCCTCTAAGCCTGGGTGTATATTATCAAGACAGCAATGTCAACAGGTCGCCATTGTCTCGTTAACGAACCCGCTCTGCAACTCCATGAACGTTGCATGTAAGATTAGCATCACAGTGTGGGCTGCCAGGAATGCTGCATCTGAGTCAGATGCTTTTAACCCCTAACAATGTCTTAGATGTGTGGTGTCCATGCACATACCAGTCAAGTATGGGGGAAGGAGGGTTGGGGAGGCGGGAGCTCCCCTCATTCACCCCTAGGTAGGAGAGATAAGTCAGATAGGAGGAGAAGAAGAGATATGAGGAAGGGAAAGGGGGAAGAAGAAAGGCTGGGAGAGAGGGAGGGAGGGCGGGTGCCAGCAGCGGAAAAATACTGCAGATTCCTCCAACCCCCGCTCCCTGTCTCAGCTGGGCATGATTGTGATGGAAAGCCCGAGACAAAACCTGAAGAGAAAACCCCTTCAGCAGCAGGCCTTGTTGCTCTTGTCAGCCACTCAAAAGGCTGCTTTACACTATCCACCAGCCTTTTGTGTGCGTCGGGTGTGGACAATAGGGAGATTTGGCCCACGATACATCTCTGTTCTCAGCAGGATGCAGCTCACCGAGGGTCAAAGAGATGGGGAAACCTGGGCACTTTCCTCATAGGAGATCTTGGAAAAAGTCTGGATTTCAGCCTCAAAGCATACTGTGCTAGAACATTCAAACCCTTTTCCTCTGTGTGAAGACTATTCCTTATGACGAGTGATGCACATCTCACTCGATCAGCTGGGTTACAGTGAACTTTTATTGGGACGTACTTGTTTTTGCCAGTGACGGGGGGTTACAATGCTTGAATTGCATTTCCTGGTTTGTGTTTGGAATTTTGGAATTAAACCCAGGCTGACCCCTGAGAAACAATGCAACCTTTAATGGGCCTGTGTGGGTGTGTGGGTGTGTGTGTGTGTGTGTGTGTGTGTGTGTGTGTGGTGGGGTGACACAAAGCATCGGGGGTTTTCTGCACCTAAGCTAGAGAGAGAAATGGGGTGGAGGTCAAGATGAAGCACTGCTTTTATAACTCTTTATCTTCACCGCGAGTCATCGTTTCATTTTATGACCTTGTGATAAATTGACAAGGTGAATATTTCATTCAGGAGTTATTTGAACAAAAACAGCCTTTCTGCAAATGAGTAAGATTGTTCCGATCTCATTCAAAATTCGTACTTGATTGAGGGAACATTTGGCCAGCTGCAACTACTTAGCTGTAACCTTTTGAATTTAGCAGCAATCAAAATCCTAAAAATGTCAAATTCTTTGCAAATCAACCTTAAGTGCTTACAGACTTCACTAGCATGTACGATACGTAAGCAGGATCCACTATCAACTATGTACAATCAATTTCCAGTGTTAAAATAATAAATCCATTAAATGGGTACTTCAGCTATATAGTTTTGCGTTTCTGTAAAGTTGGACAATTTACATTTATGGAGTGTGGTCTAGACCTACTACTACCTACTATCTGTAAAGTGTCTTGAGATTACTCTTGTTATGAATTGATACTATAAATTGAATTGAAATTGAATTTATAGACAGCAGACTTAAACAAAATGGAAGCAACAGAGGATTTAAAACAAAATCAATGTCCATCCCAAGCATATTAGAACTGTTTCTCCCTCCATACTAACACGCCTGAAAATGCATATCAAAGACAATTTATGTTCACTGGGCATTGGCATATTGGTGTAAACACCGTGTAGGGCCAACATCCAGGACTCTTTTATATAGATTCTAAGCTTTTTTTTGTCTTATTATAATTTATATATGTTGTATAATATTGTTCTATTTTTGTCAGTGTGCTTTTCTTTGCCCTTAACCTTTTTTTTACTTGACTCAAAGAGCCTGAACAAGAATTCCTATGTGCCTGGAATGTTTGGTGTATGCACCAATGGCAAATAAAAATCTTGAATCTTGAAAGCTAGAAACAGCTGTAATTCATTATCCATGTTGAATTTACAGTCGTATTTCATTTGGTTTTTTTTACGGAAAAGGCTCACGTGATAGGGGCGTGACACATCCCCCAAAGACCCAATCAGGAAGTGCATGTGGGTCAGACTAAAACGCGACCCCAAAGTTTTCAAACTGAAACCTGGGTCAGCTGCATTTTCACACTGAAACACCAGAATAGTGGGAACGGCAGGTGTAAACATTGCATGAGTTATGCGTTTTTAAAAATAACATTTTTAGAAGTGTGTTTGTAGCCAGTAAGATATCCTGACTTTTAGTCCATAGGATGGGTTAGGCTGCGTTCACATACACTCTTCTCAAGGAGTTGTCAGGTAGACCCGGGAAAATGCAAGTCGGGGGGGGGGACACAGCGGCATGCGGCAAAAAGATGAGACGGATTCAACTTTTGAAGAAATGCAACATGACGTCACTCTGCGATGGCCAATCAATTCACGGACGATCAGATGTTCGCTTGTTTTGAGGCGGTGTGAGAGTGCAGTGCCGTACAGTAGACGGGAAACATTCCTGCAACAACTTTTCTTTCTCTTTTTCTCCATGAAATGAAGCTACCTTCGTGTGCCATCTGACAGAAGAACAATAAATGTGAAAAATTAAGTTAACTTGTGCTCCCTTAGAGCGTTTAACAACACCACAGGACATCACAAATGGGCCATTTGGTGACACCCCCACACACCGCCGCACAACCCTGTGAAGAATCGCCGGATCACTTTCTTTGGTCTAAACGCAGCCTTAAGCTTAAAAAAAAAAACCTCTACATCCTACAGTTCCCACAATGCAACTAATAGCATCCTTATGTTAGACCCTTCCTGCCTGGTAACCGCCCACGTCTTTCAAATCCCACATGCCCAGTGTTTTTTTAACACAGGCTCAGCTACAGGATGTAGACTGCAAGCCCAAGCTGATAACCCTGATGATGACTTAACAAACCCTACTACAGCCACGAAGACATCAGACCTTTGTTTTCACTCGCTGAATAGGACGCCTCATGACTTGTAAAACATTTAAAGCCTCTGCTGGCTCCATCCATCAGTTCAAGTTATAACCTTCTAGAAAATGCACCATATGTAATACACATCTGATAAATGCTGTTTTTATTTTAGATCAGATATGACCTGTGAAATGGTTTACACAGCACACCACTCAAGTTGGTTGTAAAGGGTCAGTGCACCTATTATCCTTATAATCTGATTAGTTCAAGTTGTATCCAGCAATGTATCCAGATTAGGTTTATTTTCCCCATGTTTTCAGATGTCTGTTCCATAAGTCTGTCTGGACTTATGGCGTTTTTCCATTAATGGTACCTGATTGACTCGCCTTGGCTCGACTCGGCCGCGGTGCCCCCCCCGTCCTAATTTTTCCAATGCAAATTAGTACCGCCTCATGCATGAGACGAGCCATGGCTGGTTGTCACGGCAGGAAACTACTGTTACCTAACGCGACAAACACACAGAACATTGAATGTGTGTTGCTTTTTGATTCTCGCTTTCGCTTTCGCCCCCCCCCCCATCTGTTGCTAGCAATGAATAGTGACGATTCTCTCAACCAATCAGTAGTCTGCCGGTTTTCTCTATGGAGGTGCTACTAAAAAAAAGTACCTGTTAGCAGGTACCAAGGAATTTTTTTTCATGATGGAAAACCAAAAAAAGGCAAGTAGAGTCAAGTCAAGGAGGTAGGCTACCATGCAGCGGAAAAACTCCATTAGACTTTATTCTAAGATGTCTACTGCTACTACAACGGAGATTAACTGATGTTCATTGATGATAGCCATAAACAAAAAAAATACATTTAAAAACCGCTATGTGTCCAGTTAGTCATGTGAAACTACAGTTTGCCAGATGTTCTGGGTACTCTCTATAGTAACCGGTATGTGGTTTTTGGGTAACAAAAGTTGCGTTTAGGTGTCATTTTTCAATTCCTTAAGCGCCACAGTTAAAACTTTTTCCTCTTCTATTGTATTGGTTTGGAGGCAGAAATTGCATAGACGGATATCTACAAACCTACCGCTAGGGATTTGTGTTTGAGTAACTTGGGCTGAGCTGATCCTTTAAAACTAATTGCAAGAGATGTCAGTGTTTTGCTCCTTTTTATCAAATGCTTTTATTTTTGGAAGGACATTTCATTCTGAGTCTATTTTTTGTATCTGTTACTGCAAAGTTATGTTAAATACAGTGGTGGTACGTGAGTCTTTTCTTTTCATGCCACTTTCTACTTCTACTGCGCTACATTTTAGAGAGAAATATTCATAGAAATATAGTTTTTACTCCACTACATTCATCTGACACCTTTAGTTACTTTACACAAAATGATTTTTGCCAATAAAATACATGTAGTTTATAAAATCTGATGTATGGGCCATACAAGTAAATAATTAGACCATTAAACACACAACTGTTTGGATCGTTTCCAGTTTCTATAATCAGAGGATTATTCTGCATCAGCTACTTTCACTTTTAATACTTTTAGGTACATTTTCCTGATGATACTTACATGCTTTTACTTTTGTAAAATTTTAAATGCAGGACATTTACTATAGGATTTTGTACAGTGAAGTATTAGTACTTGCACTGAAGTAAAAAATCTGAATACTTTTTCCACCACTGCTTACATATTATCTACTTTACCAGACTGCCACGAACTCCGGGTCAGACGTGCTGCAGACAGAACCGTCACCAAGTCCCTTAGAGTTAATGTCATGAATATTTAACTGTCATCTACAGGCAGGAGGAGGAGGAGTCATAGGACGTGACAATGTGAGATCAAGTGTGTTGAAGGTGTGAATCAGCCCGTTTTATATGGTGGCCATGCACTTGAAAGACAGGGTGATAGATTTGGCAAATAAGCCCGATTGAAGGCAACTAATAGCCATTGTGTCTTCGCCTCAATGAAGGAAGTCAGGCGTTTTCACATAGGGTGGCCAATGAAATATATGGTTTTAATGTGTTCCCTGAATGAGCACATGGGCTGACAAATGGCTGGGTGGGGAGCTGATCTTCCTCATGTTTTATGATGCCAGGGTCTTCATATGGCCTAATGCTTAGCTTTACTTACAGTAACATGCGCAGATGTGATTGCTATGCAGTAAAAGCAGGTTGTTGTTTTTTTTAGCTGAAAGTTAAAACAAGGTTGCTTTTATTGAAAAGCTGTCAGGCATATTTCTGGAGCAAGTTGGACCACTTTCTGCTTTTAAAACTCTTTTACCCTTTTTAAAAAAGGAGGTGGTCCTCCAAATAATGAAACAAATTCGGCTGGCCATTGTACCTGGATCACTTTAAAGCAGATTTTTCTTCTTGAGAATAACCCAAGAAGAGGAGAGTCTGATCTGCTGATACAGTTTATGGCAGTCTACTGTTAATAGCCATGTTATAACTTTTGTGAAAGTTCTCCACATGGGCAGAACAGTGGGCAGTAAAGGGGTCAATTCAGTGAATATTGTCACAAATAAAGAAGCAGCTACAGACAGAGACTAAAGTGTCTTCTGTGTTTCAGTTTTTGGAGAAATTGCAGAACTTTAAATCCTAAAAGGCAAGTCCACACACTTGTACGTAAACTCTTTTGATTTAGGTACTATATAGGCATTATTCAGAGAGCAGAAACAATTTATAGATTAATCAGCCAATATTCTGATTTATTTATTCATTATTATTTCTGTTTTGATGATATTATTGTAAGTAAAGTTCAAAGCAAAATACCAAACATCCACTATTGCGCCTTCTTAAATGTAAGGATGTGCTGCTTTTCTTTATCTTGTATGATTGTAGAAATGAATATATTTAAGTCTTTGACTGTTGGTTGGACAAAACAAAGTTTTTATAAAATGATAATGGCCATCTTTCACTTTTTTCGGACCAAACAATCAGGGTGCAAAATTAACTTTTTTGCCCACACACCAAGTGGCTAGTAAATGTAAATTTCACTAGCCACTCAATAGTTTAACATTACTTCTTTGGCTGGCGAGTGGAGGAAATGTACCAACCATTTGCCTAATTTACAGGCTTTTGGCTGGTGGCTGCTGCTAATTTTGAGCCCTACAAACAATTACTCGAGAAAATAATCGACAAGGAAACTAATTATTTGTTTTATCCTTGATTATATCCTGTATTCTTACTTTTTGTTATGATAGAACAGTGTAAATCATCTCTTTAGAGCGTCTAGGTCACGCTGTGTGCCTCAGCAAGGGTATTTCTGAGACTGCTTGGGCTTCCTCTCAGAGTCGCTTTAACCTCTCTGCTGTATAGCGTTAATCACCAAAATAGTTAAATTGTAATCCAAGGATGGGCTCACAGTGTGACGCCCCATTGTCTCTGTACAGTGTGGCAGCCCCTGTAGGCTTCTGCAGGCAGCAAATTTAAAACCTCGCACCATTTAAATGGTAATCTGTCCCTGGGCTTTAGAAGTCCTCAATTCACCATTCATTATCTGAGAGAGGCTTTATGCCATATACACCCCCACCACCTTCTAATTACCTATAGTACATGAACCCTGCAGCCCCGCTATGAAAACCCCCTCGCTCTCTCTTTGGGAGGCTTAGCTCTCATCTCAGTCACATGCCTCTGGTGAGCTGGCCCTTTAAATGATCTACACACAGAAAACTCTAATCCTCCTCATTTGAATATTAAGAGATGGTGTCACTTTAGCTTGTTTATTGTCAAAACAGTGTGCCTTTTTAATCAGTGATGGGCAACTAGGTCAACCATTGACAATGGTCCCCATATCAGCTTTCTTGTATTATTACAGTTTCTCTGTGTGTGTGTGTGTGTGTGTGTGTGTGTGTGTGTGTGTGTGTGTGTGCCTCTTAGCAGCCTCATCTTAGGGCTGGGGAATATATCAATGTATATCAATAATATAGGCTAATTATGTCTTAAATGTTGGATATTGTGATGACACTGGTTTAAAGGCTGCATCACACTAAAGTTAAGTCATTTTCTGAACTTAACAGACTTATTATTTGCCTTTGCACACTTAATTATGTATCCACATTATTGGTGAGTATTCATCAAAACTCTCAATGTTTTAATAGTTTGTAAAAAATAAAATAAAAATTGTCAATCCTAAAATATTGCCACAATATTGAAATTGATGTATTTGGTCAAGAACATTGTGATATTTGATTTTCTCCAACAGGTTCAAGAGTCACACTCTTTTACATGATCATATACAGTACGGGCCACGGGTTACACCTTTTCATTCAATGCGTTTCCTTTATTTCCATGACTATTTACATTGTAGATTATCACTGAAGGCATCAAAACTATGAATGAAGAAATTTGGAATTACGTACTTAACAAAAAAATGTGAAATAACTGAAAAATGTCCTATATTCTCTTCAAAGTAGCCACCCTTCTCTTGATGAGCTTCAAGAGGTAGTCTCCTGAAATGGTTTCCCAACCGTCCTGAAGGAGTTCCCAGGGATGCTCAGCACTTGTTGGCCCTTTTTCCTTCACCCTGCAGTCCAGCTCACCCCAAACCATCTTGATTGGGTTCAGGTCCGGTGAC
>NC_045737.1:3953968-3954164 GCF_008692095.1 Etheostoma spectabile | reverse complement strand
GGCGCAGCACTCCATCACTCTCCTTCTTGGTTAAATAGCCCTTACAAAGCCTGGAGGTGTGTTCGGGGTCATTGTCCTGTTGTAAAATAAATGATGGTCCAACTAAACACAAACTGGATGGGATGGCATGCCGCTGCAGGATGCTGTGTTAGGCATGCTGGTTCAGTATGCCTTCAATTTTGAATAAATCCCCAAC
>NC_045737.1:3953341-3953958 GCF_008692095.1 Etheostoma spectabile | reverse complement strand
GCAAAGCACCCCTACACCATCACACCTCCTCCTCCATGCTTCATAGTGGGAACCAGACATGTAGAATCCATCCGGTCACCTTTTCTCCATTACGCAAAGACACTGCGGTTGGAACCAAAGATGTTTAAACTTGGACTCATCAGACCAAAGCAAAGATTTCCACTGGTCTAATGTCCATTCCTTGTGTTTCTTGGCCCAAACAAATCTCTTCTGCTTGTTGCCTCTCCTTAGCAGTGGTTTCCTAGCTGCTATTTGACCATGAAGGCCTGATTCAGTCTCCTCTTAACAGTTGTTCTAGAGATGTGTCGGCTGCTAGAACCCTGTGTGGTATTCATCTGGTCTCTACTCTGAGCTGCTGCTAACTTGCTATTTCTGAGGCTGGTGACTCGGATGAACCTATCCTCAGAAGCAGAGGTGACTCTTGGTCTTTCTTTCCTGGGGCTGTCCTCATGTGAGCCAGTTTCGTTGTAGCTCTTGATGGTTTTTGCGGGACACATTAAAAGTTTTTGCAATTTTCCGGACTGACTGACCTTCATTTCTCAAAGTAATGATGGGTACTTGTTTCTCTTTACTTAGCTGATTGGTTCTTGTCATAATATGAATTCTAGCAGTTGTCC
>NC_045737.1:3953234-3953331 GCF_008692095.1 Etheostoma spectabile | reverse complement strand
TGTCGGCTGTGTATCAACCTGACTTCTGGACAACACAACTGATGGTCCAAACTCCATTAATAAGGCAAGGAATTCCACTAATTAACCCTGACAAGGC
>NC_045737.1:3938754-3953224 GCF_008692095.1 Etheostoma spectabile | reverse complement strand
AGTGAAAACCATTTCAGGTGACTAACTAATAAAGAGCACATTGAGAGAACACCAAGGGTTTGCAAAAAAAAAAAGCAAATTTGTTTGTTAAGCACATAATTCCAAATGTGTTCATTCAAAGTTGTGATTCCTTCAGTGAGAATCTACAATGTAAATAGTCATGAAAATAAAGAAAACGCATACAATGAGAAGGTGTAACCAAGCGGCGATTCACGGGTTCAAACCTTTTTTCTCAATAGCGACTTCAAAGTATTTTCACACATGTGGTCCAACGTTGTCATAAAACATATCCCGCAAGCTTTGTAAGGATTGGACAAACAGTGCACTTAGTTAAAAATGCCTGCAACTGATTTGTCAAAAACATTTATTTTCAATTCAGTCTGACATGTACAGTAGCTCAGTTCAGCTCAAGGTAATTTCAGAAAAGCAGATGACCAACACAAAAACAATTTCTAATAAAGCCGCAAGTTGCGTTTCCAAGCTCAAACCTTGATTTGCGTCATTCCACGTCCAGTTATTGTGCATTTAAAGGGCGTAGTGGTCAATTTGAATGGAGATGTTGAATGACAGCAGTGTGTGGTTTGTTACCTTTTTGTGTGAATGATGCATTAGCAGTACTATAGTGTGACCTAAGCTTAAGCAAAATGATTGGAGTCAGTCAGCAGGGAAGAGATTTAAACCCGGTACAGTCCGGGGTTTCAATCCCCAGCTTGTCTGCCTCCATTATTGACTTCTAACCAGAGAGTCCCATAGGAGGGTAAAGGTCCCCAGCTGTGTGTGGGGCAGTTTGTTGCATTACACAAGAGTCTTCCATTAATCAGATGTCCGTGTTAATCTTCAGGCTCAACAGGCAGCATTAACCTGCTGGACAGCCTCAGACCTGTTATGTCTACTTTATTCTCTCTACTCATGAGCAAGCTCTCTCTGAAAGCATACCTGCTGCTGTCCACGCACATTCTTCTGTTTTATCATGACCACATTCTTTCTTTAGTAGAGCTTTAAAGCTCTTTACATCCACCAACCACCAGTTGTCCTGCAGGAGACTTTTCTCTCCAGCTCAAACACACAAAAACTGAGCAGTGATTGTACCCAAGAAGAGAAGAATCCAAAGCTTAAATGTTACATAATTCTAGTTCCTATGCAACAAAAGGTTTGACAGTTTAAAATAAAGGAAATCAAAATTTTGCAGTTTGTATGTCATAGTATCTTGTGAAAGATGTGGTAACGTACACTTATAAGCACCTCTGTCTCATTTGTGTCTCACTAACTCAGTCGTACACTCGGTGTTGTTAGGCAGTTTGTATGCACAAAAAACAGTGGCTCACCTGGCTAGAGCTAATGACGACAATAAAAAATCTGTCTTGTGTGTAGAACGCATTCAACTCGGGTGCGACGTCATTCCCAGCATTGGCTTCCGAGTTCCGTGGTAAATGGAACGCACTCTGACCTATCTGGTTGTGATATGTTGGATCCCAGTGAAGCCTGCTGATCAGGAGCAGGCCACATTCCTGCTGCAGCTAGTATCTAGTATCTGTCCTCTGTAACCATGGAGTCCAACCCATCTGCTCTCTCTCTATCTGTGTGTGTGTGTAAGTGTGTGTAAGTGTGTTTTTAAGTGTAAGACCGAGGACAGCAGAGAATATGTGCTCCGACTTAATTCTCTGCTTCCTCCGTGAGTTTGATTATGTGCGTTATGTAGCCTGGAGGTAGATGGGGGATTAAGAGAAGATTTTCCAACAGCCTTCTCAGTTTGCTGTCTTAACAGTTTGAGAGCACCTTCATGATTAATAAAGTAGCTTCACGAAGAAGGTACTCAGTAATGCCCATCGCTCTTTGATCCTCTCCCCACCCTGTCACATATATATGGTCTTCCATACATCCAAAACCTCATTTTGAATCACTTTCCTAAGACTTTGGCCCATTTCTTTTTATGCCGTCTTAATGTCTCATTCTCCATGGTCAGCAAGCTGCCAGCCATGCAGCCTTTATAAACCAGCATCACACCAAGTTTAATTCCTACTACTATTTTTAATATACTTAGCTCAGGATATCTTGTTCCACACGGAGTGAACCCCCACTTCTTCCTACCTCCACCCCCTAAATATGCCTTTGCTTGTTCCAAATTACAGCCCTCATTCATTCATGTACCATAACTCGTGCGCTCTTTTAGGAAACAAAAGGCTAATGGTTGAGAGGGCGCCTGTGTGGAGCATCTAGGCCAAAAAAGGCTTGGCATGGGCCGGCCCTGAAAATGAACCACCAATTGTAAGAAGAGCTGGATATCGTTTTTGATAACTGTAGCGGTACCAAGACTGGGACTTAGATTGCGGTTCCTAAACGATACTGTTTTTGTTCAATATCAAATAATTCCAACATTACAGTACACATCTTTTAATTCATATTCCAGCTCCTACTATGTGAGCCGTCTCTGTGTAATGTAGAGTTATCCTGCGTGTCTCTACAACGTGTAACACGTGACAGCCAATCACAAACATTAGTAGATCTTGGTAGAAGATCGCTGCATGGTTATTGGCTCAGTGACGCTGATGAGATTTACTTCTTAGGTATTGAAATTTAATATTGATTGATGAGGCATTTTTTTATACTAAGGTTTTTCCAAACCTATTTCCCTAAGTTTTTGTGTCTAAGTGACAGATGTGAAGAACAATCTTTGACATTGGTCCAGCATTAAGCGAGATGAGGAAGGCTCAGATTAATATTCCAAGTGTCTGACAACATTATGGAAAGGATCCCTTCAAAGATAGACATTAAAAACCTCTTTGGGACCTTTCTGTTGAACCAGAAACAGCTCTTCAGTCGCTTGGGTAAACCCACCAGACTCCATTTAAAAAAAAAAAAAAGCAATACTTTTAGCGTGCCAACATATTTTCACAATCGGTAAACTATGTGTTTATTTCAACCAAAACTAGAGTTGTGATGGTCTGAAAAGGGGACCCAAATACAAGTTAATCCGGACCCAACCTGTAAACCTTTTTGTTATGAATACAATACTTTATGAAATTAAACGTTTTCTACTTTTAAATCCATTTTCTACTGATCAATACATTGTTACTGAAGTTGAATAGAAGTGTAACAGACTGTAAATGATCTCCCTCCCCCTAAAGACATGAATAGGGTTGGACTTGTTTTGGACTGAAATACATTTTTTGCTATTAGAGAGAAAGTATAGGCTACTGGTAAAAGGTACAGGTACCGAATTCCGAGTACTGGTACTAAGGTTGGCCAGGAAATCTGGTCGAATATGTGTTGCCTAACCTTTTGTTTTGTCTTCCCATTGAGCATACAACTTTTAGTTTTTCTGGGTCCAAATTTAAAATACAAACAAACAAACCGTAAGACACATTTTGTCTCTTTTTGCGGTTTTCCCCGGTTTTTGTTCTTTTATTTACCACATTTTTTAAGGTTGTTCCAACATTTTTGTCACTTTCTCCCCGATGTCTTTGACCATTTAATTTTTTCTACACTTTAAACTTTTTTCCCCGACATATTTATCACTTTTTTTAAACGTTCTCTGTTATCAGTTCTTTTCTTCATATGCTATAACATTAAATAAAACACCCAAATTCAATGGAAGTGGTGAAGTGATTATTTCTTTTACTTGTGATGTTCAATATGCCGAACCATCTGCGTTATTGTTTTGGACAATTTGATTAAAAGAACGCCACATTTCCGATATAGTAACCTTTTGAAAATAGGTCAAATTTGACCCGAGAACAACAGGAGGGTTAAGAGTTATTGATTAACTGCTTTTGTTTTTGCCAATTGTTCCGGACCCCTGACCTTAAAGAAAAAAAAAATCCTACGCGAACCTTTGAGTGATACGTTTGAGAACAGCTGCTTGAGGAGTTAGATGGATAGACCGATATTAAAACTCTCCAAATTGTCAGTCACAAATTGAGCTGATTGACGTAAAAACATGTGAGACGGAGTACTATGTCTTGAAGCTCTTCAGCAGGAGGATGCCGTTTCATGTGATACTGCTGTTGTCAGAAGAAGAGAAAGGAGAGACTGTAAACAAATCAGCCGTGTCGTTTTTAGCTCGCTGCCTCCTCTCATCAGAGCTGCTGAGTGAAACGTCCTCGAGACGTCTCCGCTGCCTGTCCCCCTGCCTGTCCCGCTGCCTGTTACACCTTCCACTTTCACAAAATAAGAGTTAGGGCTTAAGAATCCTTTTGGATTAGCCAGCGCCTGGCTAGTGCTTAAGCCCCAACCGCCCCCCATGGTCTCAATTAAAAACTTCTTGCACCTACTTTTTCTTCACGCTGTGGATGAATTAGTGTAGAGAGGTGGATGGAAGTGGTTCTAAATAGGGCTCAACGATTAATCCTTTTCAAATCGGAATCGAGATTTTAAAGACTGCGATTAGCTAATCGTTTCGGCGGCGAATAATCCAATCTTTAGTTGACTGTTTGCTGTAACATTTGGATTAACATATCTCATTCTTTATTTCATCATTGTATTATCGTGTTCAAGTGCTGGAATAATGTTGCACATCACAGATTGTTTTCAGAAATGTCAAATTTTTGTTGTGTTGAAATCTTTAAACAACAGATATTTGTTAGTTTCTCCAAGACAAATTTCCTCTGGGATTTAAAAAAAATTATTTTATGTTCTTTAGAGTGAATGTTTCATTTATTGTTCATTATTTTATTTAACATGATCATGTAAGGTGCACTATGAAGATGCTGCTGTTAAGCTTTAGTTTGTAACTTTTTGGTTGTGTCATTATTCTTGCCCATGCCTGTGTTCTTGTTTATGTGTCGTATTTGTGTAGCTTATCTATCGTTTTAAGCCATCAACCTGCTAGGGACTGCAGATGAAAAATTAGCCCGCATGGCTAAATCTGGCACATTTACATGTTGGACTCTGTGCTCATGTTGCTAAATGGGAGTTTGGCCCTAGTTCTTAATGCCTGCCTTTTTCTGATCTGTCCCCTTAACAGATGATCCAGCGGACCAGCGTACTTGCCTTATCTGTGGAGATCGCGCCACGGGCCTGCACTATGGCATCATCTCCTGCGAGGGCTGCAAGGGCTTCTTCAAGCGCAGCATCTGCAACAAGCGCGTGTACCGCTGCAGCCGCGACAAGAACTGCGAGATGTCGCGCAAGCAGCGCAACCGCTGCCAGTACTGCCGCCTGCTCAAGTGTCTGCAAATGGGGATGAACCGCAAAGGTAACGTATGGACACATCCAAGGGACATCGTTTCCGTTTTTCATTCGTATCGCTTTAAAGCCGAGGGTGTCAAACCTTAACTTCACCAAGTTTCATGTTTTCAAGTTTATTGTCTTGTGCATTTAAAAGTACAAAGTGTGTTTTGCCATGGCCCTCTCTTCTCATAAAAAAACTATAAATATAAATGAAATAATACAATATAATGAAATGACCTGAATAAGTAGCGCAATCTAATATGTTGTAGCAACCTAAAAACTATTAGTTATCAGGGCCGCTTAGGGTAAAGGCAATCACATTGGATTAGATTACAAAAACTTCAGCAGCAACATATAAAACACACAGCACACATACAGAAATAATAAATTGGATAGCATTCAAGAACAACTATTCAAAAATAAATATAAAAAGAATACAAAGGAAAGAATGTACACACGTATGTACAAGTGGCAAATAACAACGTACAAACCTACTTTAATAGTATTTATACAGCTATAAGTATAACCCATGTTGGTACAAGTTGCATATTGTGCAGTATTGTGATGTGTGATCATGATAATGTGGCCCCCGGATTTACATCATTCTATTCAGTAACCCCTAAACTAAAACTAAGCTGAATCAGCAAATATTTTTAATCATGAAAACCTAAAACATGGCACATGCCAAGAGGGATTTATCTGCTGCTACACCCATAGGACTTTCTTTGGCCTAACCTGAGAGAATTCTGTAGTAGTAGTAGTAGTAGTAGTAGTAGTAGTAGTAGTAGTAGTAGTAGTAGTAGTAGTAGTAGTAGTACAACACTGCCTCCCAGTGGGCAATCATTGTAAATGAGCTTTCAGTGCTCCTTCAGCCTGATCATTTGATATGATTTATCCTCGAGGGCCAGTTGTTCAAAGGTAAACTGATCGGATTTTGGTTATCGGATTGGATCAGATCTTGAAAATGGGTTGTTCAAAAAGGAAAGAAGGAATCTGAAATCAGATTAGATCACGGAAGCCAATCCTAGTTTTAATCTGGATCAAACCTTCAGTTTGTGTTGTTTGGATAACTTTGATCCATAATACCGGATTATCCTGATCCCGACAGGGGGTAGGATTTCAAGGTGGATTCCAGGAAGAAAATGGTCAAATAATACATTTGTAGCCTTTAGTTTTATTTATATTTTGCACTTAACTTGTGTAACCGTTGTAACAGTGATAAAGTAGATAAAGTAGACATAGGCTAAAAATTAAGCTATTCAGTATTGTAAAGTAAAAATTAAATAAAAATGATCTTGTCCCCATGAAACAATCCCCCCAACAGATTTTAATAACAAACCAAAATAATATATTCCCTTTTTCTGTCATTTATCGCCGTATCTAATTTCAAAGAAACAATCATCAGAGATGAGCCTGTCAAAAATAACTTCTGGTCTCTCTTCCTCAGATGAAGAAGAACCCTGAACATTCTTTATTTTGTTAACTATTTCACTTTCAGCCTTTTTTTTAAGATGTTTTCAAAATATCCACTATGTGTTTGTTAATGTATATTAGTTTTTTTATTTGTAGTGGGGTCATAAAAGAAATGGAATATGAATGGAAGTGGAAGTTATTTTAGTTTTTTGTCTCAAAATAAACACTTACAGGACCCCATGCTGGCTCTTCTACCTGTTCTTTAGCTGGTAGCCCACATTGTGATACGTTGTCCTATTTAGAGCACTGCTAATCCAGATTTGGTAATCTTGAAAACTGTGCATATGGATCAGGGTGATCCAGTCCAACGTTGCTTTGAAAAAGCGGCATAAAAGTAAGACGGATTACCTGATCCTGAAAAGCAAAAAATGGGATTTCCAAAACCGGATCATTTTGATCCAGATTAAATATTTTGAACAACTGGCCCCTATAAAACGTGTGTGGACACGTGAACTAGATTCCCTTAACTTTTAGCAAACTGTTCTTAGGAAACAGGAAAAAAAAACATATTTGCCTGCCAACAGAAACAAGAAAAAGTTCTGTTTGGAAAAAATCCCCACATGGAAATAAATGATGTGAAGTGTAATTTTTTTCAGCCACTGGGTGGTGCTCTGATAATTAATCTTGTTCTGTTTTTGGACCCCATGTAGATTTATTTATTTAATTTTTTTTTTAATTCATGCAGCAATCAGGGAGGATGGCATGCCAGGAGGGAGGAACAAAAGCATCGGGCCTGTTCAGGTAATGTACTGACTTCCTGTTCAACACTCGCCAGAAATGTTGTTTTTGTGACACTCGCTGACCTCCTTCCAGTCGAGAGTCACTCTGTACTGTACATATTATCGACCCTCGAGTTAGCTCATTATGATTGCATTCAGAGCACAAGCCATTCACTTGAAGAACACTGCGTTGTAGGATGCTGTAACGCTCGTGATTCGGGTCTAGGGATGCTCGCGAAGCAACGGAGTGAGAGTGAGCCCTGACCTTGCTGTATCATCAGTATAAATACGAAGCCGCTTACTAGTCGCTATTCAGAGCCGGCGTCATTGTCAACGCTGACGAGAGAAACAATCGGTGAAGGAAAATGTGTGACACGAGGCTAGGTAGGGATGTGGTCAATTCATTCAAGTCCATAAAAACCCGCCCGCTTCTATAAGACCTCCCTGCCATTAATAACGGAATGAATTGCTCTTTCACTATGCGTGTTGAATTAATAGAAAATCAAAGTAAATGAACCATGGATACAATACCTCCTCCCCATTTAACTGGCATGCTAATGCCTTTCAAAACAGCTTTTGTCTGTGTCCCCCACCCCACTCGCAGTGTGGTGCTAGTCCATTGACCTGAGCTACACGGCCCAGTGTTTTTGGTCACGTGAGGATGTGCTCCAAGAAAAAACAAAACAAAGCCCACATTCTCTTCATGTGTGGGTGTGTGTGTGTGTGTGTCACAGATCACAGAGGAGGAGATAGAGCGAATCATGTCGGGCCAGGAGTTCAAGGAGGACGCCCCGGAGCACACCTGGGGCACCAACGGCGACAGCAACCACAGCTCCCCGAGCAACGGAGCCTCGGAGGGCAATCAGCCGTCGCCCGCCTCCACCCTGTCATCCAAGTGAGTCGCTCATCTCATCCACTCAGCCACTCAGCGCCCGGCACTCGCCTCACCATTGAGATAATGAGCCGGCCCTGACTGTCTAACACCTCGTTCCCATCTTACCTATCTTACCCAGACTTTTAGTTAAAAGGTATTCATCAGCCAAAGAATTTCTGAGTATGCATGCCCACTCCTCAGGCTCGGCTGATAATAGCAAACACAAAGAACTCGCCGCACTATCTGCAATTCTCGCTGTGCAGATGAGCACATTGTCTATGTGCACTCATCAAGGACAAATATTGTCTAGCTGCTCGCCTGGCTTTATTTATTTTAGTCTCGTTATGTATAAACATAAGGTTTATCAACACAGGATAGCTATTCAGAGGAATACTTGTTTTATCAAATGAAATGCGAGCCGAAATGAACAACACTAACCGAATGCCTGCGCAGTGTAGGCATTAGTATGCAGGTACAAAATGGACTTACTGCAAAGTTTTGTCTACGCTGTCTAAACAAAATATGCAAAGATGTCCAATGGCAAAGAGAGTGGAGCTCCACCACAAGGCTAGGAAGTTCAAAGGAACAGCCTGTATGTTCAGTACAGAGATGTATTAGATCAGGGATGTGTTTAGCCTAGCGTAGCACAAACACTGGAAGCAGAATCTGATTCTGAAAAGGATGTATTGTAAGTAACACCTACAAGGGATATGCCTTGGTGGATGGTGCATACATAAACATATTATAAGTTAATAAACAGTAAATATAAAAGAAACGGTAATATAAATAAACAAATATGTACAGTATGACTGTTTAACAAAAATAAAAGAAGGTTTTATTGTTTGGGAGAAGATGTGCAAAAAGTTGAAAGGATAAAGTGTGTGTAATGGGCATGTGGCCGACTGCAGTAACTAATTACATTTACTCCAGTACTGTACTTAAGGACAAATATTGAGGTACTTACTTGAGTCTTTCCTTTTTATGCTACTTTCTACTTCGACTCCGCTCCATTTCAGAGAGAAATGTTGTACTTTTTACTCCACTGCCTTCATCTGACAGCTTTAGTTACTAGTTACTTACAGATTAACATTTAGGCACACAAAAAAACGCATGTAGTTAATAAAATCTGTTGTTGTATTATAAAGTAAACACTATGACGGCCTATAAGTCCAGCTGAAATGATTAGACCATCAAACACACAACTGTTTGGATCCTTTACAGTTCCTAAAATGGGAGGAATTCTGCATTCTGAGTACTTTTACTTTTGATACTTAAATACGTTTTCCTGACAGTACTTACATACTTTCACTTAACATTTTCAATGCACGACTTTTACTTTTAAGAGAGTATTATCACAGTGAAGTATTACTACTTTGACTTAGGTAAAGGATTTGAACTCTTTTTGCACCACTGAAACTACACCAGGCTCACTCTGTCCTGGACATAAAATCTTCTTATTTGACTCTGGAAAAGATGGTACCCGAGTGTGTTTTCCTAAAATGTCCCATTATTCCTTTTAATATGAACTAATATGGCCAAGTGTGTGTAACCTTTGACCTTTGTGTGCTTACAGCCGCTCTGTGGAAATGAACGGCTACACGGCGGCCCTCAGGGACCAATACCTCAACACCTCCATGTCCACACACTACCAGCTCCTGCCTCACCTGTTCAGCTATGCGGCCCAGTCCGGCCTGCTGGCCCCCCAGCCCCGCAGCCTCTACCCACAGTCCCACCCACTGGTGCTGCAGCTGGTGGCTGCTGAAGACCTGGCCCCCCTGGCAACCCCTATGCTCATAGAAGACGGGTGAGTCGGTCTATACACAAGATACTGCATACTCTAACTAGGGATAGTCCAATTAACAGCCAAGTGTTAAGGTGTGTGTCCATTGTCAGCTTCATTTCAACGCTTACCATTCATTGCTACGGGAGCAGCAATGCATTCTGGTAGCGTCACAAGGACTTTGGAGAAGATTGGCGTTAAGTTGCCCGCTCCTCATTTGCATAAAATTGAATCTAGACAACTTCATGAAGAGCAGCACGCACGGCTTGCCCACTTCTCAAGAGAGACAAGTTTTGGTGTTCTATTTTCGTAAAATAAGAGATTATTTTCCGAAACGGCTGCCATTTTGGTCTTTTGGTCACATATCATTTCCCTATTCACAGTTTCTTTTGTTTCCCAGGTACAAAGTGACCCAGGTGGAGCTGTTTGCACTGCTGTGCCGCCTGGCGGACGAGCTGCTCTTCCGCCAGATCTCCTGGATCAAGAAGCTGCCGTTCTTCTGCGAGCTCTCCATAGAGGACTACACCTGCCTGCTCAGCTCCACCTGGCAGGAGCTCATCCTGCTCTCCTGCCTCACCATCTACAGCGCCCAGATCTTTGGCGACCTGGCCGACGTCACTGCCAAGTACACGCCGTCTGACGACGAGCTGCAGGGGTGAGTCCTCTGAGAGGAAAGAGGGGTCCCAGAGTTTGGTTAGATTAAAAATGAGTCTATATCGACAATGTTTTATTTCCGGGATCGCTCCCGTGCTGCCGGAAATTCCGGTGCCATAGCCACAGCCACCCCAGTAGAGTCTACTTACTTTTGGTTGTTTTATTTCCCAGTTTATTGCCAGATCTAATAAGACCTAAACACCACAATTAGTTTGTAACCATACAGCAAGTTACACAGATAAAGTATGACTTCACTGGGGATTTTTTGTGTTCTGAACCCTATTTCCAATGCATTGGCGTCTAAGGGACTAATGTGAACAAAAATATGAGAATATGAGAATGTTGTGACCGGCAGCCATGTACTGGGCTGCAATGTAATCATAATTACATTCATAATGTAATTAATCATAAAGGGCAAATGCGGAAATCGAAAGGATCTCTACACCGATAAGAGTTAGATCCTTTTTGTCCCACCAGAAACTGCTGCAACATCACCATCACCAAACTCTACATTTAAATAAACAGTAATTTTATCATGTTTTTACAGGTAAACGGGTGAATTAAGGGTTTATTTCAAGCAAACCAATTTTGGATTTACCAACAATCATCAAGTGATTGTTGGTAAGGTGGACAGAAAAAACAATATTTGCTATGAGTTTTGTTTAGTTTCTGTCGACTTTAAATGGAGTGTGTTTCATGATGATAAAATTACTATTTATTTAAAGGGATTTATTTTGGGGATGTATCGTGTTAAAAACTCTTTAACATAATTAATGAAGAATAATAATCTGATGTGGACGTAAATTGATGGTGCACGATTGTCCGTTAACGTTACATTGTGGATTGTGGTTGCTTAAGTACAAAGTTCCCTTTTAATTACTTGAGTAAAGGTAAAGTCTCAGTTCTAATCCCAAACACTTTTTGCCAAATTCAGTGAACATCTTCTTACGGCTTTCTGTTCTATGTGCGCGCTGGAAAAACATCTTGGGCCCCATCTTGCACCCGGTGCAGTGCAAAGCCAGACATAAGGGTCTTTGCTAGTTTAAGACCGACGCAGTTGTCAGTTTCCCGTCCAGCACCCATGTCATTTAAATAGCAAATGAACCTGCGCCCATCTTTGCGCCTATGGGTGTGCTGGTCTTACAGGGAGGTGTGTTCAGGTCCACTCTTGACCTTTTGCTATCTTGAGGCTGTGAAAAGTAAACAAAAAAACCAGGTCTAAAGTCAATAGCGCAGCATTTCATCGTTATTTAAACGCCTGCTTCACCTCGAGGGGTTTTGGTGGCATATTGATCATGCCATATATGATCTGCTCACGCGCTTTCACTTCTACACACGAGCAGATCAGTTTCTTCTCCTGAAAATCTCTCCTTCCTGCTTAGCACATACGCCGTCATAATAGCAATGTGCCAATGTACCTACGTGTCTGACTTTAAAAAGGAATGGGAGATAACACTGATTGGTTCATTACATATTACGCCCAAAACACACCTTTGATTAATTAAGATACTAAGTACAACCTTTTTGAACCAAGCGCCCGGCTCACGGACCCTTGTTTCCGCCGTTAAACTAGCAAAAGTGGTTTCTTACATGCCCGAAAAGCACCTTTGATCCCTAAAATAGGGCCCCTTGTGTTGCACAGCCCTGGCTCTGTAAATAGGAAACAAACACAACAATAATATGTTAGTGCTCGTGCACAGGGAAGGGGAAAGGACATGATGTATAAAAAGAAAGGGAGTGAGAGGGCTGGAAAACCCTGGCACAGGCTAACACTCTAAAGGTATTTGTTTGGGTGTTGGGTTCAAATATTAACAATCTTTCTTTAGAATTGCAGATTCCACCTAAAGCTGCACCGATAAGTGTTTTTTACAAACAAGAACTGTAATGTGAAAGGAGTCACTGATACTTAGAAACACAGAATATGATCACCACTCTGTAGTTTACCTCAATTCAATGGAGCGTTTCAGCATCTGCTCATTGTTTGCTTTTAGGCACCAAACCATATATTTTTTGTTTAATTTTACTATACAGCAACAACAACACTGAAAGAAACCAAGATAAAATACACAAGGATAGACAAAGAAAAGCAGGGTGACATACAGAACACAACACCTGCATATAACAAAACAAACGAGGGTTAAAGTATAGTCATAATAATTTTTTAACAATAATATCATGCAGTTATCATGATTTAAATTAGTGCAATAACTGAATGTTTCAGGGAATCTGGAGCCCAGAGCAGAGCTAAAAAATGCAACTACTGCTAATGTTTCTGGGTGTGCTGGGTGTGTAAATAGGTAGCTATAATATATAGGTAACAGATAACTGTAAGCTAACTTTTTCATAGCAATATAATACATTTATAATATGGCAAAATTGTTTTTGGAGCTTACTCCACTGTCCCCAAAAGGGAACTAAGCCTATTTTCAAAATAGTTACATGTTATTCCAGTGGTCTAACTCCTACTTTCGACCGCTTGCGGAACGGCTGTGGATCCGCTCCAGAACACCGTCGGAGTCATTAGGTTTCCATTAAAGTCAATGTGTGTATTTACACTGACTGTGGAGCGGCTGTCTCCCGACTCCGTCCCAGCTCCGGCAATCCGCTGTCCTCCGGAGCAGATACGCGGAGCTTCTATTTTTGCCGGACGCCGGAGAGCTCCACACCACACGGCAGATAGTGTGGGACAGGAAGTCGAGCACAGAAACAAAATAAAACATCGGGTTCATTTTCAAAACAAAATAGACTGTGCTCACGGCGGATCATATATCCCTGCACTATACCTTGAACACAGCGCAGAGTTGTTTCCCCTCTACTCCTCTGGATGGAAACAAACTGTTGTTGGTTTTGTGGTTTTTATTCTACATAAATTCACGAGATCTCGCAATCTGTGCATGCGCAATAGTCACATTGCGGGACATGTTGATGCTAAAACTTCCTTGCTGCTTGATCGAAAAGTAAACGTTTACCGTTCTCCTTTTACATGATTATTACCGTCCGACCCTTCCCCCTTAACACAGGTAGCCATGTGGGCAACGTGTGTATGTGACGTTAGTCCGACAGGGTTTATTATTATGGGAAGTACCGTTGGCAGCAGCTGCCGCTGACACAGTGATGCGCATAGTTTTCGATGGGTAGTCAGGGAAGCCACAGTAGTCAGTGTTTTGTGTTTGCTGAAAATACGAACTAAATCACCTGATTAATGCAACATAATCACAACGTCTCCCTGTCATTTCTCCCCCCCCCCCCCCTGCAGAAAGCTGCTACCAGCCAGGCTAAAGCTCATATAGTTAGTGTAAAGAAACAAGCCGAAAGCTGCTACCAGCCAGGCTAAAGCTAATATAGTTAGCCTAAAGAAACCAGCAGAAAGCTGCTACCAACCAGGCTAAAGCTAATATAGTCAGCCTAAAGAAACGAGCAGAAAGCTGTTACCAGCCAGGCTAAAGCTACTATAGTTAGCCTAAAGAAACAAGCAGAAAGCTGCTACCAGCCAGGCTAAAGCTAATATAGAAAGAAACAACCAGAAAGCTGTTACCAACCAGGCTAAAGCTAATTTAGTTAGCCTAAAGAAACAAACAGAAAGCTGTTACCAGCCAGGCTAAAGCTAATATAGTTAGCCTAAAGACACAAGCAGAAAGCTGCTACCAGCCAGGCTAAAGCTAATATAGAAAGAAACAACCAGAAAGCTGTTACCAACCAGGCTAAAGCTAATTTAGTTAGCCTAAAGAAACAAACAGAAAGCTGTTACCAGCCAGGCTAAAGCTAATATAGTTAGCCTAAAGACACAAGCAGAAAGCTGCT
>NC_045737.1:3938593-3938744 GCF_008692095.1 Etheostoma spectabile | reverse complement strand
CTAAAGCTAATATAGTTAGCCTAAAGAAACAAGCCGAAAGCTGTTACCAGCAAGGCTAAAGCTAACATAGTTAGTCTAAAGATCCAAGGCGTCCGTCTGTCCCAACTAACGTTACGGTTTGGAGCCGCGACGCTGGAAACATAACACTAAT
>NC_045737.1:3938518-3938583 GCF_008692095.1 Etheostoma spectabile | reverse complement strand
CAGAAGTCTGTGTCTGATCTAACGTCATTTCCACTAATTAAATTGTTCTTGGATACACAGTTTGT
>NC_045737.1:3938203-3938508 GCF_008692095.1 Etheostoma spectabile | reverse complement strand
CGTGACATGCAGGTCTGATCAATTCATCAAACTAACAAATTGGCCCCGCTAGTCAACCACAATCTGGAATTTAGAGTAAGGTGACCAGATTTCTCAGACAAAATCCGGGGACATTTTCAGCTCAGAAGCGTATTTACCTCCAAAACAAGTAATGTTTTTATTTTTGTAAAACTTAAAACGGGGACACTAGACCTAGAGCTGTTCTTATTAGGGGTTGAGCCCCCCCCAAGGTATGATCCTAGACCCGCCCCTGCTGCTACTTCCTACTCCACTCCACTACACCTCAAGATAGAAAGTCCTAATAT
>NC_045737.1:3925569-3938178 GCF_008692095.1 Etheostoma spectabile | reverse complement strand
ATTTTTAAATATAGAAACTGTTAGATAGGATAAGAAAAAAAGATTGCGGTTTGGATTAAAACAATCCCAAGGAACAAATGCGCATTTCCGAAGTGAAAATAATTTTTGCACTTCATCCAAGTGGTGTTGCATAGCTAGTTTGCAAAGATGGCGGCCGTTCGCACAAGCGCGAATCCACTCTGCCAATATTTACATCTTCCAATATATTCCATGTTAGGGTTTTTCAATTCCCTATTTGAAGGTGGAGAACAGCTAGAACCGTTCAAACCTGCATTTCAGTCAACTTTTCTTTAAAAAAAAGAAAAAAAAAAGAGCTAAGGACCTGTCTGAAAACCAAACTTACCAAAATTATGATCGAGATCATTATCCGATTTTGTTAGGCCTTCCTGTCTCTCATAACTGCTCACACATACCACATTAGTCCACATATCCTCATTTTATCTATATTCTTGTCATTTATTCAATGCCTTTGTTGTTTTATGTAGTCAACCGTATGCTTGTTTTTTAATTCCGTGTTAGGACCTTGAATTGATCATTTATACAGTTTTCTTCTCTTCCTTAGGTGAGATTTCTCCTAAAGCCCTAGGGGTTTTCTTCTTCGCAACTGCACAATCTTATTAATATTACGTTATTTCCTTGTGTTACCGTTGCCATCATTTATTATGCAAAAATAAACATCACATGCTGGCAGCACTGACTAAATAGATCGTTTCTCTGGTCACCTTATCTCACCGAAAACTTTTCACTAACATTAGAGTAAATATACTACTGTTTATTTACAGTAAGAATACTGTCTAAGATATTTTACTGTAAATAGACATACTGTTCTTACTGTATTATTTGAATTTACGTAATTACTGGCAGTAGGGTAATTTCCGCTTTTCCCTTTTTTTCCCGAGATGAATAGGTATTAACAGTAAATGCCTGTAATCTGTAACATTTGCGGATAGTGCGTAATATTCTTCCCAGAATGCTTGCCATTTACAGTATGATCCTGTGTAGCATTACATAGTAAGCTATTGTGATGTTATAGCTGTTAATTTACATCAAAGTTTCACAGGTGCTATGAAAGTAAAAGATGGGACAGAAAAATGGAGGAGAGTCGTTGTATACTTGCATAACGTTCACATTATTTGGTTTCAAGTCCTAAAACATTTCTAAACATGCTTTTAACACGTATGTATCACAGTCTTCAAAGGTAGTTAAAGTAACAAGAGCAGACAAGAGATTTCTGAAGATAAAAACAACAACATTTCAATTGTTGATGACAGTGTGTAAAAATGATTTCCTGAGATATATATTCTCACTCCCATTGCGTAAAATACGACCTTTGGCATTTGTCACTGACGCTAATGGTGTCAGATATACGCACGGTTTATCAAACGCGTGGGTCGGGACTTCTGACGCTGTTAGTTTGATGAAAAGATCATGGTATAAAAAAAAACACTTGGTATAACAAGGTACATTTATGTGGACGCGGGACGAGAACGGACAGTTGGGTTAAGAAAATAATGGGACAGTGGGTTAAACGACATTAATCCGGTCTCCTGGGCAAGATTTGTGTGTTTGACCCATTAACCCTCCAACCAGCCTCCCTACAAAGAATTCGGAATTTCATACTACTTTCTACCATGTCTCTCTTTAATACTACATCATCTTACAATGCCGCGTAGCTGCTGCTCTGTCCACCACGTTCTACACACCACGCTGAAGGGTGATTTTTGTGTTGTTATCCGACGCTGAAAGCCACTGCCAAAGCGTCGTATTTTACGAGTTGGGAGTAAGAGGTTGCTCCTGTAGGGTTGAAAAAAATTAAGCAATTTTGACCCGGATGACAACAAGTTCATGGTTGACATGAAGACAACAACACGGGTTAAAGGCTGAACTGTTTCTAAGATTTTTGCCTATTGTGGGTGTCACCAATGTTCCATATCAGTAACTAAGGCTGGCAGCTTCTATCAAAGCCATACGAGTTCACCCCAGTGATAATACTGTGCAGCCTGTGGTCGCGTGCAACAGTGTCAGGGTCACGCCAGTGAGCGAAAAGCATGCACAAGGAGATGTCAGATTGACAAATTACGCTCCAATTGATAATACAATCCCAAGCGTCCGATATGATAGAGCCCCCAGGTCCTGTTACCTTCAACCGCCTTTACCAGGAACAACGCTCACGGAGAACAATGAAAAACCGTGTCATATCATGATGTGGTGAATATAGAGTGCACACAAACAAGCCATTCCCAAGATAAAAAGACGCATTCCGAAAAACACGGGGAAATAAAGCACTGCAGCGAGAATGCATCACGTGATGCTAATCAGTACGCTGACATTGTCAGAGACATTCCTTTATCGTTGGTGTGGATTCATGATAACAGGGCAGAGGGGAAATAAAAGGAAAACTCAGACGCTAATTTAACATGAAACGAAGCCACCAACAAAACAAAAGAGGAAAGAGCTTCCCTGAAAACGAGCGAATTGAGTGTAACAGTGTGTAACATGCTGGACAGCCGGAAGTCATTGAAAATAAAAAGCTGCCGACAGCAGGTGAGTCTGAGGTAGAGTGGGTTATGAGGCAACATGCTTTTATGCACTTAAAAAAGAAGAACAAACAAAAAACATGTATCAGACCTTGTTAAATATCTAACAAGTGAAATAAGAGACACAAAGTAACATTGGTTATGGAACATTGGTGCAATGAAACCAATAATAAGACCCCCAAAAAAATGTGAACGAAACAACACAATGACAAATAAAGAGGTAGTTTCAGTACAGACATTGCAATGTCAGATCCCTTGTCTGCAAAAAAAAAAAAAAAAAACACAAATAAAGAGAACATTCCATCAGAACGTGTATCAAAGTATGACAGGTCGGAAGTCAGAGCGGGTGGCAATAAGGTAGCCGTGGTGATTTGTTTTTATTTTTAGTTGATGGGCAGAGGCCAATATTGATATCATTTTGCAGCTACATTAAAGGACAATCCCCCTTCAGATCCTCTTCCACGAGATCTCGGCAGTCTGTGATGTTCAGAGCATTCCTGGAGTTACTTTGAGATGACGCGACTTGTTGTCGACCACCTGCTATTTTCTTTACGTGTGCTAAAGCTGGAAGTATTCCCCCAGACTCTTTCTGGACAGATAGGTGGGATTGTAAACAGCAGTGCAAAACAAACGCTCTAGAAAGAAAAAGGCCCTTGGTCTTCCTCACTCAACACCTGATATTTGTTTAGATGGGTGTTTTTGTGCGACGAAAAAATATCTACTATAAACTTATTGTAGCCGTGGTCTTAAGGATTTTTTTTGGGGGGGGGGGGGGGATTTTCCTTTTTAAAAGATACATCACATCACTCAGACTTCTGTTACATAAAAGTACAAATCCCTGAGATTGTGTGATTTAAGGTTCAGTTCACACAAATTACAAAAAAAAAACATTGTCTCACTTTCCTGTCGTTATATGGTGTTCAGACAGTTGGGGTTTTTATCTGCTGGCTTTTTTAAAAAAAAAAAGGTATTGGTCACCTCCCTGTTTTGGGGGTGGTGGCCGAAATCACAGAGAGAAATAGAAATCAAAACCGTACTAGGGACAGTGAGAATATATATGCATTTTTTTGTGGTAATTGGGTGAAATTGCCTTTAACCTAGATGTGTGTGATAAGTGATGCACATTTAACACAATGGAGATAGATTCTCCACAAAGCCATCTTTGCTCTGGAATCCTTGTGTGGAAAACTAGTGTAATTTCCATTCAGGCTTGGACCCAGTTTGCTCCAAAACATCAAACTTGCATTGTAAAAGGATTACAATAATACATAAAAGGCTCCCAAGAAAGACGTCAGTATGTGCCATTTAAAACGTGGCTGACATCACCCGAGTAATACTATTATTTTATTATTATTCTTTCATAAACTATGGTGGACAAGGAATGAGGTTCATTAAAATCATGTCCAAAAAAACAAATAAAAAAAGTCAAGAAGTCATTCAAAGTTTAGAAACTGTAGAGGGTTGTCTCACTCTTTAAAGAAAAAAAGAAGAAAAAAAAAGACAACGTATACATGAAAACCAACAAAAAACCCAAAACATTCACATCAAAACTACAAAAAGTACATGAAAATGTAAATAAATCAAAAGAAAAAAGAGAACAACTGAAACATTTCAAGGAGAACACTTCTGCTGTTAGGCCGCGCACCACAGAGAGGTAGAGAGGTGGGTGGGAGAGGGAGAGAGACGCCGCGGCATTCGACAAGTGCCGCCACCCCTCGCTCCGTCCTGTCACCAATGGCAAGAGAAAAATCCACCCTGGTGTCTCGTCTTCTAACTACACCCACTTTCACTGAATGACTTTGATGGGAGGGAGGAGTGGAAAGAAGAAAAAAAAAAAAACACTTTCCTACAGAGGACCTCGAGTCCTGGAAACTACATCTACTAATACTACAAGACATCAGCGTGGTCACTGAGTTACTCGAATGCAATACGTACACTCACTTACCCGTTTAGATTCAGGTCGGTGGGACCTGAGAGAGAGATTAACACACTGGGTGGCAGTGGCCCGAGGTCAAAGGCCAAGCTCTCCGAAAACCTCACCGGTTGTGTGCAAAAAAATAAAAAAAAGAGAGAGAGTTGTTGCCAGGAATGCATTTTGTCTGCATATCAAGTTGTTTGTATGTCATGAAATGGCGGGAAAAAAAACAAAAACAAAAAAAAAACTCAGAGGAATCCAAGAAGACACTTCAAGCGGTTTTGAAATGATCACTCATACTTCAAAATAAAGGACCATTATTTATGGCTTATTTTGTTTTTAACAATGTGCATCTGTGACAGATGGTATGTATGCAAGCGGAGGTAAGTCACTCAAATCTCTGAAACTAGTGTGGACCGTTGAGACGTGGCCTGGATCAATCACACTGTACCATCCTTAACACATTAACTTTTTTTTTTGACCACCTGTCCAGTTAAACCCAGAGGACCAGAACCAAGTCTCAGGTCCACACTGTCTCGTGCCCATGGGTCTGGTCAGGTCAGACTTACAATGCTACTGGTCTTGGGTCTGTGAAACTTTTGATTGACCTGACAAGACCCGATAACAGTCTAAGTAAGTTCCTCTAAAAGTGGCACGATCTGGCCAGCGGAACTTTTGAATGGACCAATTGGTTTTGAACTCCGGGGTTTCCCAACTGGTCTGACGTGGATAAGCTAACAGAAGCTAGCACTCTACACTGGCTTCCAATGACCTGGGGCAGCCAACGGTGAGTGTTAAGCACTTTTGTGCTGACTCAGGTTTTTCACTTGGATCAGTTATATCAGTTCTGCTTAGCTATAAGTAAGGTATTACATTTTATTCGGAGCCTTGAAGTGTCTCGCTGTTCAAAAACACCAAGCATTATCTTTTCTTGCTTGGTTTAGTTGGATGAATTGGGAAAAAAAAAAACGAAAAAAAAAACGTGAGATTTGTTAAGCCAAAGTGTGTTGAGAGCAGGCTACAGTGAAATCTTGCGTTTTTTTATTTCCAATTTATTAAGATGGTGATGTAGTTCCTGGCCCGAAGCAGCAGAACCCAAAAATGAGCTATCTGACAAGAAGCAGAGGCAAAAAAAAACAGATCTAATCACATCTGCTCTATGCATATATTTGTGCACAAGAATGTGTGCATGTTTAGGCATATAGAATGAATCGGCAACATACTCGTCTGTCAGCAGAGGGTTCTCCCCTCTGACACAGATTGATTCATTTCCTATCCTGATCCTCAATGATAAGAAATCTTTTTTTTTGTGGAGCTATCAGCTCCTACATCATTGGGTGTTTGAAAAAAAGCATTGCATAACACTTTGGTCAAAAAAGAAAAACAATAAAACTAAAAACAGCAAACCTAGCTATCCTCCCTTCCCCTGCAATAAAGCCTTACATCCCCGGTCTATGATTGTAGAAAATACCCGTATGCTCCCTTTTTCCCCCAATGAAGATACCACAGATCCAACCACTGTACCTTAACCCACGGAATGTTAATTGACAACACTGCCTCCCATAAGCAAGATGTCTGAGGTCCATGCAGATAAAGTAGCTCATTTTTGCTGAATAATTCTTGCAATTTCAGTGTAACAAACACCAGTTTTCAATCTTGATTAATGCAGCTCCTTTGAACATTCAGTCTCTGATTGAGATGCCAACACATCCAAAGGGATTTGGTTTGGACTGGGGACACTCTTCATTTAAAGGACAGAAAAAAGGTACCCGAAAATAGCAACAACATTTTCCTGAGGTAGTCACATGTGTCTATCCGCCCCCCCGTCTGAATAAAATAACTCTTTTAAGTCTAGCTCTAACATAGCAACACTGACACATTGAGCAAACTGGATACACACTTGTAAACTCAAAGACCAATGCATCTACGAGCATTTGTTTTGTACAGAAGCATGTGCACAGTGTAAATCAGTATACATTCAGCTCGTCTGTAATAAATATATAAGAAAAAAAAGGTACAAAAAACAAACTAGCTGCTTGTCACATTCACAAGAGGGGAGACCAGTCCCTCGGTTTGGGGTGGGGGTGGGGGGGGGGTCGGTCTAGTTTCCGGAGGAGGTGGTCACGCAGGGCGACGGGCCGGTCCTGTAGCTGGTCAGGCTGGATTGCAGGAGTGCAAGACTGCTTTGAACAAGAGTGGGAGCTGCTCCAGAGGGACATTCACAAGCTTCCCTGCAAACAGGTACGGTTAGCTCAATAATAATAAATACTAATTTTACTTCTGTGAAGCCTAAGGGCATTTTCACATATTTCTAAATTTAGGTTTGTAAGGTATAACTGTCCCCATGTGTTTGATATCAAAATGTCCAGAAGAAACTCAGCTTTCCGTGACGCCCATTTGTTCCAGAGCAATGTGTACAAATATAATTTGGCGCCAAAGCTGAAGCTTTTTGAAAGTCCTCAAATCTCTTTTGAAAACAAACAGTTACTTATGACGTGTTCTGTTAATTGTTTGGATCGAGTTTGCCAAGTCTGTATGTTATATGATTAAAATAGTAAAATGTCAGATGGAATTCTATATATTTTGTAAAATTGCCCAACTTAACACTTCCTGCACATTTTTTCTCACTAGAAGCCATCAGGACAGGAGAAGCAAGTAGAAAGTATAGATAATTACGTGAAAATAATGAGTAGAAGGAAAAATTATGCTGTAAAATAATTACTCAAGTGTAGATACCCAAAATGTCTACTAAAAGCGCCCATATTATTCTCATTGTCAGATTCATAATTGTATTTTGAGGTTGTACAGAATAGGTTTACATGGTGTCATTTCAAAAAACACCATATTTTTGTTGTACTGCACATTGCTGTAGATCCTCTTTTCACCCTGTGTGTTTAGGTCTCTGTTTTAGCTACAGAGTGAAACATCTCACTTCTATACTATCTTTGTTGGGAGTCACATGCTCAGTTGCTAGGTAAGATCACATCAGCTAGATAACTCTTTCTCCAGCTTTGGTCAGTCCAAGGCAGGATTAGCTGGGAGGCTGAATACCTGCAGAACAGGGACATGGAAGTAGTCCTTCTGGAGATTATGGTGAACTAGTGTGTGTTGTAGCAGTATTTTGCCATTAAGAACGAGCTAGCATGCTAGCTAGCATGGGCTACGGTTAGCCACCTCGTCTCAGCTAGTGACGTAGAAAGCCGTGCAGATTTTGAACAGCTCACCCGGAGACTGAAGGCAGAGGACATTCAGAAACCGTATCTCACTAAAAATAACATTGATAGTATTTTTTCAAGATTGTATGTGTGTGGAAGCACCAAAGACACAATGACCTCCCAAATCCAGAAAAAGGGATTTTTTTCATAATATGGGCATTTTAAGTAAGGTGACGAAGTATTTGTGCTTTGTTACTTCGTTACTATGAAAATGTTACACAAACTTTCAAGATAACAGGTAACCACAGAGTAAGTTTGGCATTTGCATTGAATCAAACATCACAAACAGCAAATTAAAAGGGGCAGATCAGGAAAAAATAGATAGGCTCTGTTACTTCCAAAAACAATGATGTTAGAAATAAATAGCATCTCTAATCCAAAATAAAGGCTTTGGTCTCTCCAGTCATGAGCTGTTGGAGCCAAATAGCCACTATTTCTTTGACTATGTAATATTGCCAAAAAGCCCCCCCCCCAAGAAAGGAATTGGTAACAGAGGAGTACCATTAAACCATTAATGTTCATGACACCATACAAGGACACGTGTGGATTTCACAAGAAAACTACTGACCACTGTAATATCCAGTAATCAGAGGCCTTACTGCGATGCAGCGGATCTCAGGGACAACATCATGATCTCAGGGAAGCGTTTGGGCTGGTTCGGGTACTTATATTCAGCGTAGTCCTGACACACAACCAGTAGCGCTTGTTCAGCTGCTCCAGCTGGAGATGTTGGACAATCCTCTGATATCTGCAAAGATGGAAACGAATGGAGAGGTCACGTGGAGAACACTGGTGCGTGGGGGTTAAAAAAAGCTTAAACCCCCAATAGCAGAGCGCGCAGCGTTACCTGGTTGAGGAAGTTGATGGCTTTCATACAGGCATACTCCTCGTTGTGATCTTCAACTGGTGGAACTTGCGGAACAGTAGATCAACCTCTCCATCACCTCCATGCCGTCCTCGCTGAGTGAGGGAATAGACACAGACTTGTCAATGATGCTGTATAAATGAAGCGGTGGATGAGGTATACGCTCACGGCCACTTTATTAGGCACACCTGTTCTACTGTTACCTTGCACGGCAGCTGGATTATCTCAATATCCCCTTTTTAAAGCTATTCTCCAAAAACCAACGGAAGACAGACTGAACTTTAGCGGGTTTGGCGGTCCACATGTTCACATTAAAATCCACTCACAAAAACATACAATCCCTCAAGCCCCCTTATCTAAAAGCTGCTAGCTCAATGAACAAGGCAAAAATTAGGGAGGGAATACGTCACCTACCTAAAGTGCTTAACAAACGTCTGTTAATCCCACAGTTTTTTGGAGAAAGATTCACAAAGTGTAATCCACTCATGAAAACGCTCCATTTCCAGTTGTCTATCTTGCTCTCACCGTCCCAATCTCTTCAAAACTTTAGTGCGTGCACTGTTAATCAGATGCCCACTCCTAAACTACAAGCAAATTGACCGAGGCAGCAGAACAGCACTGTATATTAGGAGAATATGTGTCATGAGGTCAGATAATTCCAAACCCCACACATCCTTTTCTACCTAGCGTGGGACGTGTGTATTTCACATGCCAGACGGTGCTAGCCACAGCTCTGTCCTGAGGAGGCTCCCATTCACGGACCAATTCACTGGGCCTCATCCAACAACAATATCTTCCCTGCTGTGTAAGGAAAAAAAATATCAAACTTGGGAGATGCTCAGCTCACAGAGTGGAACGTCTCGCCATTTGAGGTATTATTGTTGCAGTAGGGAACATTTAATCTGATATCCACCTTTCTCATAGTGAAATATGAATTGGCAATGCTCCCAGAGGCTAAATCTAGCATTATATCTTGTGTAATTAATGGTGTGATAGCCTCCACAAAAGAGACGTAGGAGTCTATATGAGTCACTGTAGGTGAGATACTAACACAAATGAATGAGTGTCATTTATTCGCCTATGTAAATGTAGGGCAGAGCCGGGACATTTCAAACACTTTTTAATTAAACGTAATTTACAAGCAATGTATCACAATGAAAGTAATATTTTGTAACTAGCAACCTACACCTGTCATCTGTCAAATACAGTTGCATTTCAGCTTTGAACAAAACCGTTGAGGAATTATTACAGCAAAGTGGGACGTGATAATGTTTCATCTGTCCCTCCTGGTCGGTACCAAGGAAACATGGGGGGGGGGGGGACGAATGAAACATACAATTTAAGCCATATAAACTTCCTAAAACTTCAATATTTTACTATATATCCTAAATGGTACCCAAAAGGTGTTATTTTGATAGATTGTTGAGGGCTATACGTCTTTGTGAAGTCTGTTAACAACTCATTGCCGTCATTGTGAAGCGGTTATGAAGCAGTTATTGAAATATGTACTGTGGATGATTCTGCCGTTTTATAGCTCGAACAGTACGTTTTTCCATTTATATCATTTTCTATTTGAAAAATGTCATTTCACTAGGTTTTAGTGGATTAGACCACTGCACATCCAAATAACGCCCCACAGCCCGTCAGTCTCCATAGGATAACATGGGAAACTAGCCCCCCTACCTGCCACAATATGTTCATCTTTCTAAAACTGCTTTTCCATGTTCACCTCCATAAATTATCGTATAAAACACGATATTTGTGCATACTTAAAATACATGGAGTTAGAGACAGGCCAACATAGGGATGCCATTACAGCCTGTTTTGCTTTTCATGTAAACAAGCATGAATGTGAAAGTCTGGGATTGTGGAGAACACCAAGTGATCTACTGAATAAGCATGGAGTCAAACCTTTAAATGAAAATGAGTAATGTTTACATTCGACATTCAAAAAGTGTTTATCGGCTGTAACTCTGCGATAAAAGGAAACAACAGGAAGATATTTGGGCTGATAGAAGGAGGTTAACATGTCTATGTTTTCACCTAAGGAAGTCTGCTATCATCATTGCACTTAGAGAAAAGTGGAATGTTTCATCCGTCCCACCCTTCCTACTGTAGATTAGGCCAGCCGAATTGGAAAAAACTGACATTGCGGTTTTATCCCTGCATATTCTTAAAAAAATAAAATATATATATTCATATGCAATAGAAAAAGAAAAAGTAATTTTTAAAAGATGACATAATAGCTCTATTCGGAAAAACTCATTCTCAAAACTGAGGTGATTTGTAGGGGAGTGCACTACATAGAACATAAACGTGAACCATTCTTGTTAAACTTTAATACTTACAAACAAAGCAAGTAAGCACTGTGACTACTTCTGAAGTGATTTGGAGGGGAATTAGGTGGAATATGCTAGTTCAATAGCATGACACCATTGTATTCATATTATAATCAATCAGGCTATCGTGGTAGACACACGTTGCTTCCTCTAAATTAGGGTGACCAGACGTCCCCGGTTTGGGGACAGTCCCCGATTTTGATACCTGTCCCGGCTGGATCTGTCCCCGGAAATGTCCCGGTTTTCACTGTGACTGAAAGACCCGAAATTGGAATGAAGAAAGAAAGAAAAAACTGACAAACACACGCAGACTCCAGGCAGCCAGAGCCAGCGGTGCTCACGAGAGGTTTTAGAAGCCGTGTTTACGATGCTAAAATCACTGATATTTACATGGAGTCTGGCGCGTTTAGCGAACACAATTTCGCGGACTTTATGTTTTAAAAAGGATCTAATCTTTAACAGAAGGGCGACCTTCTTAGAAATCCTTCCATAATGTTGTCAGACACTAGAATATTAATCTGAGTCTGTTAGCAGCTAACAGCACTTTATGAACGTAAATACAAGCTGGACAATTATCCTATTAACTTACATTGCAGCGATCCGTTTAATATGCATCAATGTCAAAGGAAAATTAAGTAATAATAAGTAAAGCAAAAGCTGTCAGTAGTTCATTAAACATTACAACATTATGAAATATTAAGACTTTCACTTGAAATATTAGACTTTCTATCTGAAATATTAGGACCTTTCTATCTTGAAATATTAGGATATTAGGCGTTATTTTGAAATATTAGATTTCTATCTTGATATTAGGACTTTTTATCTTGAAATATTAGGACTTTTATCTTGAAGTATTAAGGATGGATTTTTTATCTTGAAATATAGGAAAGTCTTAATATTTCAAGATAGAAAGTCTTAATATTTCATAATGTTGTAATGTTTAATGAACTACTGACAGCTTTTGCTTTACTTATTATTACTTATATTTTCCTTTGACATTGATGCAGTATTAAACGAGATCGCTGCAATGTAAGTTAATAGGATATTGGTCCGCTTGTATTTACGTTCATAAAAGGCTTGTTTAGCTGCTAACAGACTAGATAATATTAAGTGTCTGACAACATTATGGGAAGGATTTTAGAAGGTCGCCCTTTCTTGTAAAGATAAGATCCTTTTTAAAAATAAAAGTCCGCGAAATTGTGTCGCTAAACGCGCCAGACTCCATGTAAATAATCAGTGATTTTAGCATCGTAAAACACGGCTTCTAAAACCTCTCTGAGCACCGCTGGCTCTGGCTGCCTGGAGTCTGCGTGTGTTGTCAGTTTTTTCTTTCTTTCATTCCAATTTCGGGTCTTTCAGTCACAGTGAAAACCGGGGACATTTCCGGGGACAGATCCAGCCGGGGACAGGTATCCAAAATCGGGGACTGTCCCCGGAAACCGGGGACGTCTGGTCACCCTAATTTAGAGGAAGCAACGTGTGTCTACCACGATAGCCTGGATTGATTATAATATGAATACAATGGTGTCATGCTATTGAACTAGCATATTTCCACCTAATTCCCCTCCAAAATCACTTCAGAAGAGTAGTCACAGTGCTTACTTGCTTTGTTTGTAAAGTATTAAAGTTTAACAAAGAATGGTTCACGTTTATGTTCTATGTAGTGCACTCCCCTACAAAATCACCTCAGTATTTGAGAATGAGTTATTTCCGAATAGAGCTATTTATGTCATCTTTT
>NC_045737.1:3925351-3925559 GCF_008692095.1 Etheostoma spectabile | reverse complement strand
TTTTCTTTTTTCATATTGCAATATGAATATATATATTTTTATATTTTTATAAGAATATTGCAGGGATAAAAATACCGCAATGTCAGTTTTTTCCAATGTCGTGCTGGCCTAATCTACAGTAGGGGAGAGGTGGGACGGATGAAACATTCCACTTTTCTCTAAGTGCAATGATGATAGACAGACTTCCTTAGGTGAAAACATAGAGCAT
>NC_045737.1:3924922-3925341 GCF_008692095.1 Etheostoma spectabile | reverse complement strand
TTCTATCAGCCAAATATCTTCCTGTTGTTTCCTTTTATCGCAGAGTTACAGCCGATAAACACTTTTTGAATGTCGAATGTAAACATTACTCATTTTCATTTAAAGGTTTGACTCCATGCTTATTCAGTAGATCACTTGGTGTTCTCCACAATCCCAGACTTTCACATTTCATGCTTGTTTACATGAAAAGCAAAACAGGCTGTAATGGCATGCCTATGTTGGCCTGTCTCTAACTCCATGTATTTTAAGTAAATGCACAAATATCTGTGTTTATACGATAATTTATGGAGGTGAGACATGGAAAAGCAGTTTTAGAAAGATGAAAACATATTGTGGCAGGTAGGGGGGGCTAGTTTTCCCATGTTATCCTATGGAGACTGACGGGCTGTGGGGCGTTATTTGGATGTGCAGTGGTCTAA
>NC_045737.1:3922389-3924912 GCF_008692095.1 Etheostoma spectabile | reverse complement strand
AAAACCTAGTGAAATGACATTTTTCAAAATAGAAAAATGATATAAATGGAAAAACGTACTGTTCGAGCTATAAAAACGGCAGAATCATCCACAGTACATATTTCAATAACTGCTTCATACACGCTTCACAATGACGGCAATGAGTTGTTAACAGACTTTCACAAAGACGTATAGCCCTGCAACAATCTATCTAAAATAACACCTTTTGGAAGTACCATTTATGATATATAGTAAAATATTGAAGTTTTAGGAAGTTTATATGGCTTAAATTGTATGTTTCATTCGTCCCCCCCCCCCCCATGTTTCCTTGGTACCGACCAGGAGGGACAGATGAAACATTATGCACGTCCCACCTTTGCTGTAATAATTCCTCAACGGTTTTGTTCAAAGCTGAAAATGCAACTGTATTTGACAGATGACAGGTGTAGGTTGCTAGTTACAAAATATTAGCTTTCATTGTGATACAATTGCTTTGTAAATTACGTTTTAATTAAAAAGTGTTTGAAATGTCCCGGCTCTGCCCTACATTTACATAGGCTGAATAAATGACACTCATTCATTTGTGTTAGTATCTCACCTACAGTGACTCATATAGACTCCTACGTCTCTTTTGTGGAGGCTATCACACCATTAATATACACAAGATATTAAATGCTAGATTTAGCCTCTGGGAGCATTGCCAATTCAATATTTCACTATGATGAAAGGTGGATATCAGGAATTAAATGTTCCCTACTGCAACAATAATACTCTCAAATGGCGAGACGTTCCACTCTGTGAGCTGAGCATCTCCCAAAGTTTGATATTTTTTTCCTTATCACAGCAGGGAAGATATTGTTGTTGGATGAGGCCCAGTGAATTGGTCCGTGAATGGGAGGCCTCCTCAGGACAGAGCTGTGGCTAGCACCGTCTGGCATGTGAAATACACACGTCCCACGCTAGGTAGAAAAGGATGTGTGGGGGTTTGGAATTATCTGACCTCATGACACATATTCTCCTAATATACAGTGCTGTTCTGCTGCCTCGGTCAATTTGCTTGTAGTTTAGGAGTGGGCATCTGATTTACAGTGACAGCACTAAAGTTGTTGAAAGAGATTGGGACTGTGAGAGCAAGATAGACAGACTGGAAATGGAGCGTTTTCATGAGTGGATTTACACTTTGTGAATCTTTCTCCAAAAAACTGTGGGATTAACAAGACGTTTGTTAAGCACTTTAGGTAGATCTGACGTATTCCCTCCCTAATTTTTGCCTTGTTCATTGAAGCATAGCAGCTTTTAAGATAAGGGGGCTTGAGGGATTGTATGTTTTTTGACAGTGGATTTTAATGTGAACATGTGGACCGCAAACCCGCTAAAGTTCAGTCTGTCTTCCGTTTGGTTTGGAGAATAGCTTTAAAAAGCGTGGGATATTGAGATAATCCAGCTGCCGTGCAAGGTAACAGTAGAACAGGTGTGCCTAATAAAGTGGCCGGTGAGCGTATACCTCATCCACCGCTTCATTTATACAGCATCATTGACAAGTCTGTGTCTGATTTCCCTCAGCTTCAGCGAGGACGGCATGGAGGTGATGGAGAGGTTGATCTATCTGTTCCGCAAGTTCCACCAGTTGAAGATCAGCAACGAGGAGTATGCCTGTATGAAAGCCATCAACTTCCTCAACCAAGGTAACGCTGCGCGCTCTGCTATTGGGGGGGATTAAGCTTTTTTTAACCCCCACGACACAGTGTTCTCCACGTGACTCTCTCCATTCGTTTCCATCTTTGCAGATATCAGAGGATTGTCCAACATCTCCCAGCTGGAGCAGCTGAACAAGCGCTACTGGTATGTGTGTCAGGACTACGCTGAATATAAGTACCCGCACCAGCCCAAACGCTTCCCTGAGATCATGATGTGTCTCCCTGAGATCCGCTGCATCGCAGGTAAGGCCTCTGAGTACTGGATATTACAGTGGTCAGTAGTTTTCTTGTGAAATCCAACACGTGTCCATTGTATGGTGTCATGAACATTAATGGTTTAATGGTACTCCTCTGTTACCAATTCCTTTCTTGGGGGGGGGCTTTTGTGCAATATTACATAGTCAAAAGAAATAGTGGCTATTTGGCTCCAACAGCTCATGACTGGAGAGACCAAAGCCTTTATTTTGGATTAGAGATGCTATTTATTTCTAACATCATTTGTTTTGGAAGTAACAGAGCCTATCTATTTTTTCCTGATCTGCTCCCATTTTAATTTGCTGTTTGTGATGTTTGATGTCAATGCAAATGCCAAACTTACTCTGTGGTTACCTGTTATCTTGAAAAAGTTTGTGTAACATTTTCATAGTAACGAAGTAACAAAGCACAAATACTTCGTCACCTTACTTAAAATGCCCATATTATGAAAAAAATCCCTTTTTCTGGGATTTGGGAGGTCATTGTGTCTTTGGTGCTTCCACACACATACAATCTTGAAAAAATACTATCAATGTTATTTTTAGTGAGATACGGTTTCTGAATGTCCTCTGCCTTCAGTCTCCGGGTGAGC
>NC_045737.1:3921258-3922379 GCF_008692095.1 Etheostoma spectabile | reverse complement strand
CTGCACGGCTTTCTACGTCACTAGCTGAGACGAGGTGGCTAACCGTAGCCCATGCTAGCTAGCATGCTAGCTCGTTCTTAATGGCAAAATACTGCTACAACACACACTAGTTCACCATAATCTCCAGAAGGACTACTTCCATTCCTGTTCTGGCAGTATTCAGCTCCCGCTAATCCGCTTGGGCTGACGCAAAGCGAAATAGTTCCTAGCTGATGTGATCTTACCTAGCAACTGAGCATGTGACTCCCAACAAAGATAGTATAGAAGTGAGATGTTTCACTCTGTAGCTAAAACAGAGACCAAACACACAGGGTGAAAAGAGGATCTACAGCAATGTGCAGTACAACAAAAATATGGTGTTTTTTGAAAATGAAACCATGTAAACCTATTCTGGTACAACCTCAAAATACAATTATGAATCTGACAATGAGAATAATATGGGCGCTTTTAGTAGACATTTTGGGTATCTACACTTGAGTAATTATTTTACAGCATAATTTTTTACTTCTACTCATTATATTTTCACGTAATTATCTATACTTTCTACTTGCTTCTCCCTGTCCTGATTGGCTTCTAGTGAGAAAAAATGTGCAGGAAGTGTTAAGTTGGGCAATTTTACAAAATATATAGAATTCCATCTGACATTTTACTATTTTAATCATATATAACATACAGACTTTGGCAAACTCGATCCAAACAATTAACAGAACACGTCATAAGTAACTGTTTGTTTTCAAAAGAGATTTGAGGACTTTCAAAAAGCTTCAGCTTTGGCGCCAAATTATATTTGTACACATTGCTCTGGAACAAATGTGGGCGTCACGGAAAGCTGAGTTTCTTCTGGACATTTTGATATCAAACACATGGGGATCAGGTTATACCTTACAAACCTAAATTTAGAAAATATGTGAAAATGCCCTTAGGCTTCACAGAAGTAAAATTAGTATTATTATTATTATTGAGCTAACCGTACCTTGTTTGCAGGGAAGCTTGTGAATGTCCCTCTGGAGCAGCTCCCACTCTTGTTCAAAGCAGTCTTGCACTCCTGCAAATCCAGCCTGACCAGCTACAGGACCGGCCCGTCGCCCTGCGTGACCACCTCCTCCGGAAACTAGACCGAC
>NC_045737.1:3917915-3921248 GCF_008692095.1 Etheostoma spectabile | reverse complement strand
ACCCCCACCCCAAACCGAGGGACTGGTCTCCCCTCTTGTGAATGTGACAAGCAGCTAGTTTGTTTTTTGTACCTTTTTTTTTCTTTATATATTTATTACACGACAGAGCTGAATGTATACTGATTTACACTGTGCACATGCTTCTGTACAAAACAAATGCTCGTAGATGCATTGGTCTTTGGAGTTTACAAGTGTGTATCCAGTTTGCTCAATGTGTCAGTGTTGCTATTGTTAGAGCTAGACTTTAAAAGAGTTTATTTTATTCAGACGGGGGGGCGGATAGACACATGTGACTACCTCAGGAAAATGTTGTTGCTATTTTCGGGTACCTTTTTTCTGTCCGTTAAATGAAGAGTTGCCCAGTCCAAAACCAAATCCCTTTGGATGTGTTGGCATCTCAATCAGAGACTGAATGTTCAAAGGAGCTGCATTAATCAAAGATTGAAAAACTGGTGTTTTGTTACACTGAAATTGCAAGAATTATTCAGCAAAAATGAGCTACTTTATCTGCATGGACTCTCAGACATCTTGCTTATGGGAGGCAGTGTTGTCAATTTAACATTCCGTGGGTTAAGGTGACAGTGGTTGGATCTGTGGGATCTTCATTGGGGGAAAAAAGGGAGCATACGGGTATTTTCTACAATCATAGACCGGGGATGTAAGGCTTTATTGCAGGGGAAGGGGAGGATAGCTAGGTTTGCTGTTTTTAGTTTTATTGTTTTTCTTTTTTGACCAAAGTGTTATGCAATGCTTTTTTTCAAACACCCAATGATGGGTAGGGAGCTGATAGCTCCACAAAAAAAAAGATTTCTTATCAGTGAAGGATCAGGATAGGAAATGAATCAATCTGTGTCAGAGGGGAGAACCCTCTGCTGGACAGACGAGTATGTTGCCGGATTTCATTCTAAATGCTGCTAAACATGCACACATTCTTGTGCACAAATATATGCATAGAGCAGATGTGATTAGATCTGTTTTTTTTGCCTCTGCTTCTTGTCAGATAGCTCATTTTTTGGGTTCTGCTGCCTTCAGGGCCAGGAACTACATCACCATCTTAATAAATTGGAAAATAAAAAAACGCAAGATTTCACTGTAGCCTGCTCTCAACACACTTTTGGCTTAACAAATCTCACGTTTTTTTTTTCGTTTTTTTTTTTCCCAATTCATTCCAAGCTAAACCAAAAGCAAGAAAAGATAATGCTTGGTGTTTTTGAACAGCGAGACACTTTCAAGGCTCCGAAATAAAATGTAATACCTTACTATTAGAGCTAAAGCAGAACTGATAATAACTGATCCAAGTGAAAAACCTGAGTCAGCACAAAAAGTGCTTAACACTCACCGTTGGCTGCCTCCAGGTCATTGGAAGCCAGTGTAGAGTGCTAGCTTCTGTTAGCTTATCCAGCGTCAGACCAGTTGGGAAACCCCGGAGTTCAAAACCAATTGGTCCATTCAAAAGTTCCGCTGGCCAGATCGTGCCACTTTTAGAGGAACTTACTTAGACTGTTATCGGGTCTTGTCAGGTCAAATCAAAAGTTTGCACAGACCCAAGACCAGTAGCAGTGTAAGTCTGACCTGACTCAGACCCAATGGGCACGAGACAGTGTGGACCTGAGACTTGGTTCTGGTCCTCTGGGTTTAACTGGACAAGGTTGGTCAAAAAAAAAAGTTAATGTGTTAAAGGATGGATACAGTGTGATTGATCCAGGCCACGTCTCAACGGGTCCACACTAGGTTCAGAGGATTTGAGTGACTTACCTCCGGCTTGCATACATACCATCTGTCACAGATGTGCACATTGTTAAAAAACAACAAAATAAGCCATAAATAATGGTCTTTATTTTTGAAGTATGAGATGATCATTTCAAAACCGCTTGAAGTGTCTTCTTGGATTCCTCTGAGTTTTTTTTTTGTTTTTGTTTTTTTTCTCCGCCATTTCATGACATACAAACAACTTGATATGCAGACAAAATGCAGTCCTTGCAACAACTCTCTCTCTTTTTTTTATTTTTTTGCACACAACGGTGAGGTTTTCGGAGAGCTTGGCCTTTGACCTCGGGCCACTGCCCACCCAGTGTGTTAATCTCTCTCTCAGGTCCCAGCCGACCTGAATCTAAACAGGGTAAAGTGAGTGTTACGTATTGCATTCAGGAGTAACTCAGTGACCACGCTGATGTACTTGTAGTATTAGTAGATGTAGTTTCCAGGACATCGTAGGTCCTCTGTAGGAAAGTGTTTTTTTTTTTTTCTTCTTTTCCACTCCCTCCCTCCCATCAAAGTCATTCAGTGAAAGTGGGTGTAGTTTAGAAGACGAGACACGCAGGGTGGATTTTTCTCTTGCCATTGGTGACAGGACGGAGCGAGGGGTGGCGGCACTTGTCAGAATGCCGCGGCGTCTCTCTCCCGTCTCCACCCACCTCTCTACCTCTCTGTGTGCGCGGCCTTAACAGCAGAAGTGTTCTCCTTGAAATGTTTCAGTTGTTCTCTTTTTATCTTTTGATTTATTTACATTTTCATGTACCTTTTGTAGTTATGATGTGAATGTTTTGGGGTTTTTTGTTGGTTTTCATGTATACGTTGTCTTTTTTTTTCTTCTTTTTTTTCTTTAAAGAGTGAAGACAACCCTCTATCAGTTTCTAAACTTTGAATGACTTCTTGACTTTTTTTATTTGTTTTTTTGGACATGATTTTAATGAACTCATTCCCTTGTCCACCATAGTTTATGAAAGAAATAATAATAAAATAATAGTATTACTCGGGTGATGTCAGCCACGTTTTAAATGGACAATACTGACGTCTTTCTTGGGAGCCTTTTATGTATTATTTGAATCCTTTTACAATGCAAGTGTGATGTTTTGGAGCAAACTGGGGTTCCAAGCCTGAATGAAATTACACTAGTTTTCCACCACAAGGATTCTCAGAGCAGCTAAGATGGCTTTGTGGAGAATCTATCTCCATTGTGTTAAATGTGCATCACTTATCACACAGGCATCTGAGGTTAAAGGGCAATTTCACCCAAATTACCACAAAAAAATGCATATATATTCTCACTGTCCTCTAGTACGGTTTTGATTTCTATTTCTCTCTGTGATTTCGGCCACCACCCCCAAAAACAAGGGAGGTGACCAATACCTTTTTTTTTTTAAAAAAGCCAAGCAGATAAAAACCCCAACTGTCTGAACAGCCAGATATAACGACAGGAAAGTGAGACAATGTGTTTTTTTTTGTAATTTTGTGTGAACTGAACCTTAAAATCACACAATCTCAGGGATTTGTACTTTTATGTAACAGAAGTCTGAGTGATGTGATGTATCTTTTAAAAAGGAAAATCCCCCC
>NC_045737.1:3917405-3917905 GCF_008692095.1 Etheostoma spectabile | reverse complement strand
CCCCCCCCCAAAAAAAATCCTTAAGACCACGGCTACAATAAAGTTTCATAGTAGATATTTTCTTCGCACAAAAACACCCATCTAAACAAATATCAGGTGTTGAGTGAGGAAGGAGCAAGGGCCTTTTTCTTTCTAGAGCGTTTGTTTTGCACTGCTGTTTATCAATCCCACCTATCTGTCCAGAAAGAGTCTGGGGGATACTTCCAGCTTTAGCACACGTAGAAGAGAAATAGCAGGGTGGTCGACAACAAAGTCGCGTCATCTCAAAGTAACTCCAGGAATGCTCTGAACATCACAGACTGCCGAGATCTGACAGTGGAAGAGGATCTGAAGGGGGATTTGTCCTTTAATGTAGCTGCAAAATGATATCAATATTGGCCTCTGCCCATCAACATAAAAATAAAAACAAATCACCACGGCTACCTTATTGCCACCGCTCTGACTTCCGACCTGTCATACTTTGATACACGTTCTGATGGAAGTGTTCTCTTTATTTGTGT
>NC_045737.1:3896727-3917395 GCF_008692095.1 Etheostoma spectabile | reverse complement strand
TTTTTTTGCAGACAAGGGATCTGACATTTGCAATGTCTGTACTGAAACTACCTCTTTATTTGTCATTGTGTTGCTTTCGTTCCAATTTTTTTGGGGGTCTTATTTATTGGTTTCATTGCACCAATGTTCCATAACCAATGTTACTTTGTGTCTCTTATTTCACTTGTTAGATATTTAACAAGGTCTGATACATGTTTTTTGTTTGTTCTTCTTTTTTTAAGTGCATAAAAGCATGTTGCCTCATAACCCACTCTACCTCAGACTCACCTGCTGTCGGCAGCTTTTTATTTTTCAATGACTTCCGGCTGTCCAGCATGTTACACACTGTTAACACTCATAGTCGCTCGTTTTCAGGGAAGCTCTTTCCTCTTTTGTTTTTGTTGGTGGCTTCGTTTCATGTTAAATTAGCGTCTGAGTTTTTCTTTTATTTCACCTCTGCCCTGTTATCATGAATCCAACACCAACGATAAAGGAATGTCTCTGACAATGTCAGCGTACTGATTAAGCATTCACGTGATGCATTCTCGCTGCAGTGCTTTATTTCCCCGTGTTTTTCGGAATGCGTCTTTTTATCTTGGGAATGGCTGTTTGTTGTGCACTCTATATTCACCACATCATGATATGACACTGTTTTTCCATTGTTCTCCGTGAGCGTTGTTCACTGGTAAAGGCGGGTTGAAGGTAACAGACGCTGGGGGCTCTATCATATCGGACGCTTGGGATTGATTATCAATTGGAGAGCGTAATTTGGTCAATCTGACATCTCCTTGTGCATGCTTTTCGCTCACTGGCGTGACCCTGACACTGTTGCACGCGACCACAGGCTGCAGCAGTATTATCACTGGGGTTGAACTCGTATGGCTTTGATAGAAGCTGCCAGCCTTTAGTTACTGATATGGAACATTGTGACACCCAACAATAGGCAAAAATCTTAGAAACAGTTCAGCCTTTAACCCGTGTGTTGTCTTCATGTCAACCATGAACTTGTTGTCATTCCGGGTCAAAATTGCTTAATTTTTTTCAACCCTACAGGAGCAACCCGTTCTTACTCCCAACTCGTAAAATACGGACGCTTTGGCAGTGGCTTTCAGCGTCGGATACAACACAAAAATCACCCTTCAGCGTGTGTGTAGAACGTGGTGGACAGAGCAGCAGCTACGCGGCATTGTAAGATGATGTAGTATTAAGAGAGACAATGGTAGAAAAGTAGTATGAAATTCCGAAATTCTTTGTAGGGAGGCTGGTTGGAGGGGTTGGATGGGTCAAACAACACAAATCTTGAACCCAGGAGACCGGATTTAATGTCGTTTAACCCAACTGTCCCATTATTTTCTTAAACCCAACTGTCCCGTTCTCGTCCCGCGTGTCACATAAATGTACCTTTTTATACCAAGTGTTTTTTTTTATACCATGATCTTTTCATCAAACTAACAGCGTCAGAAGTCCCGACCCAGCGCGTTTAGATAAACCGTGCGTATATCTGACACCATTAGCGTCAGTGACAAATGCCAAAGGTCCGTATTTTACGCAATGGGAGTGAGAATATATATCTCAGGAAATACATTTTTACACACTGTCATCAGACAATTGAAATGTTGTTGTTTTTTATCTTCAGAAATCTCTTGTCTGCTCTTGTTACTTTAACTACCTGTGAAGACTGTGATACATTACGTGTTAAAAGCATGTTTAGAAATGTTTTAGGACTTGAAACCAAATAAATGTGAACGTTATGCAAGTATACAACGGACTCTCCTCCATTTTTCTGTCCCATCTTTTACTTTCATATGCACACTGTGAAACTTTTGATGTAAATTAACAGCTATAACATCACAATAGCTTACTATTGTAATGCTACACAGGATCATACTGTAAATGGCAATGCATTCTGGGAAGAAATATTACAGCACTATCCGCAAATGTTACAGATTACAGGCATTTACTGTTAATACCTATTCATCTCGGGAAAATAAAGGGAAAAGCGGAAATTACCCTACTGCCAGTATATTACTGTAAATTCAAATAATACAGTAAGAAACAGTATGTCTATTTACAGTAAAATATCTTAGACAGTATTCTTACTGTAAATAAACAGTAGTATATTACTCTAAATGTAGTGAAAAGTTTTCCGGTGAGATAAGGTGACCAGAGAAACGGATCTATTTAGTCAGTGATGCCGAGCATGTGAATGTGTTTATTTTGCATAATAAAATGATGGCAACGGTAACACAAGGAAATAACGTAATATTAATAAGATTGTGCAGTTGCGAAGAAGAAAACCCCTAGGGGCTTTTAGGAGAAATCTCACCTAAGGAAGAGAAGAAAACTGTATAAAATGAGCAATTACAAGAGTCCTAAGCACGGAATTTAAAAAACAAGCATACGGTTGACTACATAAAACAACAAAGGCATTGAATAAATGACAAGAATATAGATAAAATGAGGATATGTGGACTAATGTGTGTATGTGTGAGCAGTTATGAGAGACAGGAAGGCCTAACAAAATCGGATATGAATAGCTCAGATCAATAAATTTTGTTAAGTTTGGTTTTCAGACAGGTCCTTAGCCTCTTTTTTTTTTCTTTTTTTTTAAAGAAAAGTTGACTGAAATGCAGGTTTTGAACGGTTCAATAGCTGTTCTCCACCTGTATCAAATAGGGAATTGAAAAACCCTAACATGGAATATATTGGAAGATGTAAATATTTGGCAAGATGTGATTCGCGCTTGTGCAGAACGGCCGCCATCTTTGACAACTAGCTATGGCAACACCACTTGGATGAAGTGCAAAAATTATTTTCACTTCGGAAATGCGCATTTGTTCCTTGGGATTGTTTTAATCCAAACCGCAATCTTTTTTTCTTATCCTATCTAACAGTTTCTATATTTAACCCCACCCGACTGATTATTGGTCCCCTTTGTGCCACCCCACTCAAAAAATCCTGGAATAGCCCCTGGTGGTGCCTCAGACCCAGCTCACAGTCACCTTTTGGTGGCTGAACACATCTATCTACTGCCGTTGATACGACATAACTCTGCAACCGGCGTCACGGACCGCTGCAGCAGCTACATATATATATATATATATATATATATATATATATATATATATTATATATATATACACTCACCTAAAGGATTATTAGGAACACTTATTCAATTTCTCATTAATGCAATTATCTAATCAACCAATCACATGGCAGTTGCTTAAATGCATTTAGGGGTATGGTCAAGACAATCTCCTGAACTCCAAACTGAATGTCAGAATGAGAAAGAAAGGTGATGTAAGCAATTTGCAGCGTGGCATGGTTGTTGGTGCCAGATGGGTCGGTCTGAGTATTTCACAGTCTGCTCAGTTACTGGGATTTTCACGCACAACCATTTCTAGGGCTAACAAAGAATGGTGTGAAAAGAGAAAAACATCCAGTATGCCGCAGTCCTGTGGGCGAAAATGCCTTGTTGATGCTAGAGGTCAGAGGAGAACGGGCCGACTGATTCAAGCTGATAGAAGAGCAACTTTGATTGAAATAACCACTCGTTACAATCAAAGTATGCAGCAAAGCATTTGTGAAGCCACAACACGCACAACCTTGAGGCGGATGGCCTACAATAGCAGAAGACCCCCCATGGTACCACTTATCTCCACCACAAATGGGAAAAGAGGCTACAATTTGGAAGAGCTCACCAAAATTGGACAGTTGAAGACTGGAAAAATGTTGCCTGGTCTGATGAGCCTCGATTTCTGTTGAGACAATCAGATGGTAGAGTCAGAATTTAGCGTAAACAGAATGAGAACATGGATCCATCATGCCTTGTTACCACTGTGCAGGCTGGTGGTAGTGGTGTAATGGTGTGGGGGATGTTTTCTTGGCACACTTTAGGCCCTTAGTGCCAATTGGTCATGGTTTAAATGCCACGGCCTACCTGAGCATTGTTTCTGACCATGTCCATCCCTTTATGGCCACCATGTACCCATTCTCTGATGGCTACTTCCAACAGGATAATGCACCATGTCACAAAGCTCCAATCATTTCAAATTGGTTTCTTGAACATGACAATGAGTTCACTGTACTAAAATGTATGTATTGACAGACATGTCTTGTATAATAACAGCCCAGTCTCATGGCACACTATTTAATCCATTGATTTATGTACAGGTCACGTTAATGTCGTTTGTTCAATGGGAAGCCTATTTTGTGATCAAAGAACAATTACAGTAGCAAGTAGTACTGAAATAATGGAAATCCCCCAAGATAGGTTGGTTGGGGTGGTGGATGGGTCAAATAACAAAGGACTTTTAACCTGGAGTCAGGGGATCCCGTCCCGGGATCTGACAACTTAAAGCTATAGTGCGTAGTTTCTGTCTCCCCCATGAGGAATTCCAAGTAATGATAACAACACTGTCAGTGCATCCAAATGATACAAGCCTTCTGTAATTGCTCATGTGCCCCCACCCCTCCTCCAAGCAGTTGCTAGTAGCCAAGGAGGACACGGAGGATTAAAAGAAAATATGATTAACTCTTCAGAAGAGGCAATTATGCACACAAAAAATTGGTTTGTAAAATCTGATGTTTTATTATAAATAAAACTACAAGTCCAGCTGAAATGATTAGACCATCAAAAACACAACTGTTTGGATCCTTTACAGTTTCTGAAATAGGAGGATTTTCTTCACTTTTAATACTTTAACTACATTTTTCTGATACTTAAATAAATTTATTTAAGTAACATATTCAATGCAGGACTTTCTCTTGTAACACAGTATGTTTACAGTGTTAGTATTTTTACTTTAGTAAATGATCTGAATACTCCTTCCAACCACTGTTGGGCTGTTGTTTAGTGGTTAGCACTTCTGCCTCAGAGCAAGTTGGCACTGAGGCAGTTGTTGATAACTAAATACAGCAAAACAATAAGCATACAAAACAATGAGCATATTACTAACAACAGTAATCTGTATCAGTTTTCTTTAAATAATCTGCAGTATATCCTGATGTAAAAGTACTTTAATATTAAATGATCAGATTGCTGGCATTTTATTCTAATTTACTTGATTATAATTTGAAATTCCTGGGGAATTCTATTGGAAAGAAAAATGAACATTATTCAAATAAATTCTATAATACGTTTACATAGCAACATATAGCATATAAAACAGCGTTGCCGTAGTTCCTGTCTGCTATTTCCAACACTTTGTTTGTTTTGGTATGTTGCTGGCAATAGTCAATACTTTATCTTTTTGTCAACTAATCCCAAAAAAGTAATGTGTAAATGTGTCAACTTCCAAGTATTGTGTGTGTATCAAAGCATGACATTTCTTACTGCTCTGCGCCACACAGCTCCACTGTACATCAATGAGCTACAGTGTTGCACTGGGTGATATGTTCCTTTATCACCATAAGTGCAACAAAAATGTTCCAACTTCCAAACGGCAGCAACTGGTCACATCACCCACATGAACACCCACCACTAACACAAATGATCAAAACAAAACCAATAAACTGTCTGTTTTAACCCTTTAACCCTTCATGTATGTGTGTACATGTATGTGTGTCTGCGTGTATGCATGTGTGTCTGTGTGCATGCATGTGTCTGTATATGCATACGTGGCTATGCATATGTGTCTATGGGTATGCATGTTTGTCAGTGTGCATGCATGTATGCATGTGTGTCTGTGTATCAGTGTGTGTCTATGTGTATCAATGTGTGTCTATGCATGTGTGTCTATATGCATCCATGTGTGTCTATGCATATGTGTCTACGTGTATCCACAGGTGTCAGTGTGTATGCATGTATGTCTGTGTGTCATTGTGTGTCTGTGTGCGTGTACTGTGTGTAGAAAAGGGCGTAGGACCAGAAAAGTTTTTTTTTACCTTCTTTCTACTCCTTTTAAGAGATTGTGCTATAATGTACACATTCTTTTTCATCTGCTATTTTTAAATTATTTTTTTAATATGTTCCAAATAAACTAAACTGAGAGAAAAAATGCCATACCAATGCCATTTGGTTAGTTTAATTACACATGAGTCACCACAGTGGACACTGGTCTGTCATTCCATACACTGCCTCCAGGTGCTGTAAGTGCCACACAAATTCCACAAATCCAAGATGGCCGACAGACAGACACACATCCGAGCCATTTCATGTCACTTACATTGATTCCTCCATTTGTGGAGTTATGAGCACGCTTTTGCATGGCATTGAACAGTATAAAAAATATGTTAAGTGTAAAAACATTAGTTAAAAACCACTGCAAACACATTAGCTTATAGTTTTCACGTAATGTATCCTTATGTTCATTGGTTTTTCTAAGTACATATTTCTAAATTCTGAGATATTTCCACTGAGTGGAAAAACTCCTTTTGTTCAAAAAAATGTTTGAACTATGTTTGTTCATGCCTGAAGAAAAAAAATTAAAAACACCTGGTGAAAAAAAAATCCTGACTGATGTTTTCATAATTCATGTTTAAAAGGGCTAAAGAGCAGATTGAAAGTTCTGAGGCAGTGCATCAGATGGTTTTCACTCACAGTCCAGGATCAAGGCTAGGGTTTATTAGCGCTTCCTTTAAAGACACAGACAAGTAATAGATAAATTACATTCAAATATGATGACGCTCTGCTTTCAGATTAGATTCATTCAAACTGATTCTGACCAACAGCACAGTGACTGCACACAGCATTCTGGATGCAGTGGTAACATGTGCCCCATTTAAATAAATTAAACCGCTTTTGAGTTGTTGGAGGTCAGGGTCAGGTTAAGCCGATGCCAGGAACAAGTATGAGCTGCTGAGCTCCTGAAAGAAATGGTTTGACACATGGAGAAGTACGTTTATTGAAGCGGTTGCTGAGAGTTTGATTAAAGGATCTATACTACTTTCTTATTCGGGCGCAGAGACTTTCTGGAGTGTGAAGAAAGTCACTGCGCCCATCCAGGAGTTCGGCATCAACACATCTTCTCATTTTTACACTGTGGTCTTTGTATGGATGAAAAATATCAGGCATGAACGTCTTGAAATAATGACTTAATGAGCTCTAGTACTAAGCTACCTGTTGGCTGGCTATAGCTTTATACTTTAGTGAATGGATAGGATAGTGGCATCAACCTCTGAATTAGTGTATTTACCAGAATGATGAACTATTCTTTTAACCCCCTGTTCTATGCATATTCTGCACAATGTGTTCAGTTTTACCAACCAGTTTTGATCATTATTTATGAAAAAGCTCATTGTGCATACGTTCAGTCAGGAACACTCCCGTCATAGATTTAACCATTTATTTCTACAAATGGAAATACAGTTATGCTTGGCGATGATGGTCGTTTACAAGAGTGAGCCAAAAGAAAGACTTTGAAAACCATTTAAAACTTAGAGTCGTGTTATGACTCTGAACTAGGAAGGTGGAGGCTAGGGAGGGGGAGGCAAAGCGTTGCCAGCGGCAGCAGGGAATAAAGCAGCGTCAGTGTAGCAGGGATCAGTCAGGAAATTTAAAAGGATTGCCTTGATGTGAGAATGGCTGTGATTGGTGTGTGTCTGATAGGAACACTACCGTGCCCTGCACGAACTAACGGTAAGCTTAATTGTTAATTTATTGTTAATAATCAACCCTACAATATTGCTGCAATATACACTGTACATGACGTGATATTTAATTTTATCCATATCACCCAGCTCTAAAACACATATTCTAATTATGTCCACATTATTTGGGAAAAAAGCGGGCTGCAGCCGTAATGGACCGACAAACAGCTGTACTTCCTATATTTCACCGACTACACAGTGATGCAGATACAATGCCAATATCAGCCGTGTGCATTGCTAAAATGATACATCAGTCTAGGCCTTAACCCCCAGTCAACCTTCCACTACACACACACACACGCACGCACGCACACACATGTACACACAGATGATCGTGTCAGTGAGTGATGGTTGTCAGCGAGCTGCTGATTGCATCATGAGTGCGGAGCAAACCGGAGGTCCACGAGGCATCACTTCATCTCCTCAAGGCTGACTGAGGGGATTTTGACAGGCTGTCCTAACCCTTCAAACCCCCCCCCCCCCCCCCCTCTCCAGCCAGTCAAGGCTGCGGATCCCCCTGGGCACAACAACATCGCTGATGGGATGGGGGTGGGGAGGGGGGCTTGCAGGATGGATTTCGTACATGATTATATAAAAGAGCAGGACCTGCAATGAGTATCAGTGTGAAGGGTGTTTATTTGCCTGATGTGTTGGTGTTTCTGGTCTCACCTTGACACAAAGCATCAGACGCTGCCCTTCACGAATGCCAACCACTGAGATTGTGTTATCTGTACCCAGAGTCCAACACCCTCTTTCTCTTTGATAAAACATGTAGATCAGGCGTCTTCAACGTTTTTTAAGCCAAGGACCCCTTGACTGAGCAAGGACCCCCTACTAAGTATATTGTATAAAATTGATTTGCATCTTAAACTGGGCAAATAACATGTGGGCAACCTAAAGCATTCATACATACCTTTTTAGCACATAGAATGCCAAGCTTTAAATAAAATAAATATACAAATATTTATTGGAACCTCGATGGAGGTCATACTAAAAAAAAAGTACCTGTTGGCAGGTACCTGGTGCTCTTTTTCACAATGGAAAACCCCAAAAATGCGAGTAGAGTCGTGGCTAGTTGAGCATGTGATGGAAAAACGCCATTAGGCGCCTATCTCTTTAAGCGCCCTTGACAAAAAAGCTCGGTCTGCTCGGAGTCAGTTTTTTGGGATCTTCAGTATTTGACCTTTTGGAGTCTTTGGTCATTGCAGTCGGGGAACCTTTTACCAATTGTATAGTTGTGACATCACAACTGTTGTCTGAGGGTACGTTTAAAGGCACAGGTCCTGAATATGGGCGTGTGCATTTCTCATTTTATATGTTCACATTATTAATATAGCACCTCAACCTGCTTTATAATAAAAAAGACATTATTATCTAATTTTTTTACAATATGGGACCTTTAACTATCAATTGCCTAGCTGCCTTGTCTTCCATTTTACCAAACATACAGTTGCGTTCAAATTGATTTCCTTGCAGAAGTCAGTGGGTTCAGGTCACTTCAGTACACTGTGAAAATAATCTTGCAGACAGGGGCGTACTCCACTTAAGATAGGTAGTTGATCAAAGTCAACATTTCTTGTCAAGTTGCATTACTGTTGTTGACAAAATAATGTGGTGTGTGTGTGTGTGTGTGTGTGTGTGTGTGTATGTGTCTGTGTGTGTGTTCAAGGACGTCTGACAGATGGAGCTCACAGTGTAGGCTGGAACATAAAGCCATTAAAGTGGCACCTACACACCTACACACATTGAAGTGTTCCACACATCCAGTGCTATCTCTGCTAACTGCTTTCATTCAATGTACACCAATACACCCCCCACCCAAGCATTCACCTGTCTGATTCAATTGCTGCTGCTAAATGATTTGCCAATGCTCAGAAGCAATTTTCATTAGCATTGCAAGCTGAGTTATATCACTATCTTTGACACATACACACAATTGAAGCCTACATATCAGAATTAGAGTGATGTTTATTATGTGTAGGTTTTCATAAACACAAAGCTTGCCTCTGTAATTTTGGTGCATATCAACAAACACAGTGGGGTTGTCAAGTAAAAATCAAAAGCAAGAACTGCAAAAGTCAAGAATCATTAACAAGATAGATATTTGGAATAGTCTCATTTGAGGCCCTGTAATTGGAATAAGTACACTTTAAATTGTTCTACATAGTGAAAGACAGCGTTTTGCATGGCTTTTATTGATGTATTCAGAATTTGCAAGAAAGCTGCTTTAAAAAGAAATGACAAAATACAAGCTATGATGTCAATGTTTGTACCACTGAGTTCATGACCTCTCTAATTCAATGTATTTCTAATAGGGGGATTTTAGGCAACTTGGGGAGAGGTAACATTTGATAATTAAAAAAACTTACAAAATTTTGGCTATGCTATTCTCAGTTTTTTATATTTTATAACATTTTTAAGTTGGTCTACTTTTTGTTTTTTTTTCCACCTTCATTACACAAGACAGCTAGGAGAGACACGCAGGAAATTGTCACAGGTCAGACTCAAACTCTGGACCTCTGCGTCAAGGTACAAACCTCCAAGTATATGGGCGCCTGCTCCACCCACTGAGTCAACCCGGCCTCACAAATTGGACTACTTCTAAGCCAAATAGCACCGTTCGTCAGAAGCTCTTCTAGCTCTGAAGTCATGGCGTCTGACACCGTTTGAGATGACACAGTTGTCGAACTGGAATGTGTAGCACCGTGTTATTAGCTTTGACATCCATGAGTCCACGTGTGTAAGGCTCCGCCACACTGCACTTTGTTCTGAGAGTTGCCACGCACATGTCTCTGTGCTGTTCATTAAAATGGCGAGCAGGAAGCCCAATCCCATTCTGAACGAGACGAGTGATCGTGTCAACCAGCCCATGGTAAGGCACTGTCGAAAGGGCCGCAGCCGGTCACTGCCGTGTGGGGCAAGAGCGGCCGCCGGCTTAGTGTTTCCCTCATTTCGCCGACATGGCCGGTGGGAGATGGATGCTCGGGCGGCGCCTTTCATAATAGATAGGCACTCATACCCGTTGGCTGCATAGTGAGAGAGTGGTGAAGCTCCACATGCAGCAGCGTTGGGCCGGTGTGTGCTTGTGTGGGGAACGACTGTCATGTTGTCAGCGCAATGTTTGGTTGAGGGGAAACCAAACCTTAAGATGGGTGGAAGTGGCCCTTGAAAGGGCCGTTTTGTTCCCAGAGCTCAACCGTGGAGGGATAGGCTTTCTCTGTGTCCCATCGTTGCCAGGGTCGCCGTTGCTTGTTGGGTGGCTTTGAAGGTGGGTTAGACCAGGCAGGGACTGCCTTCATGGTCCTCCGGCTCCGCGAGGCCTGCTGTTGTTGTGGGGGAGGCTGAGGGGCAGAGTGGGGAGGGCGGCTCCTGAGCGTAAACATCTCCGCTAAAGAGATGGAACCCGCGCCAGGAGCGCTATGCCTCTCTGATCTGCCGCCTTTTTTATGATCTCCAGCCGATCCAAGAAGAGGGCCTTAGCGGTGGAGGATGGAGCCGCCTGAGGCAGAGGGAAAGGCCGCCAAAGCGGTGCCCCTGGCCGTTCTGGCAATGGGGAGAGCCGTAGAGGGCAGGGGATCAATCCCCATCTCGGGGTCCAGTCCTCCCAGGGAGGCGGAGGGACACAGTGTGACCCTTAGAGGGCAAAGCCTATACGAAACAGAACAGAACGCAAGCCTTGTTAATGACTGGATTAAGATTTGAGGTTCAGTCCCTGAGTTGGAGTCCTCAATGAGAAAGCTTGTGGAGGCCAAGCTTTTGGCAGCTAATGATCAATTCTATTCAATTCAATTCAATTTTATTTATAGTATCAATTCATAACAAGAGTTATCTCAAGACACTTTACAGATAGAGTAGGTCTAGACCACACTCCAGAATTTACAAGGACCCAACAGTTCTAGTAGTTTCCTCCAGAGCAAGCAACAGTGCAACAGTGGCGAGGAAAAACTCCCTTTTAGGAAGAAACCTCGGACAGACCCAGGCTCTTGGTAGGCGGTGTCTGACGGGCTGGTTCCATTCTTGGATGTTGGAGCAGACAGAAGTTTCCAGAATTGTCCCTTGGACCAAATGACTGTGAGGAAACATGACAAATTGTTCATACATGACTGTGATACAGTATGATCTTTAAAAAAAATAGCAAAATAATTCCTGTAAGACTTCAGCACTGCATTATAACTAAAAGCAAAACATGGCCATGTAGTGCTTTTAATAATGTTTCCACTATAATGTTTTTACTTTATTCATCTCTGCTTTGCATACATAGAGAAGCTCTGTGTCAGTACTGTTGCTTGTTATTTCAACAAATGACCTTGTTTCAGTCTGAGAAAAGGTTCTGTGTTACCTGTATCCCACTAATGGAACAGACATAAAATCTATGAACTGTTGAAAAAACACAAGGAGCTGACACAATCCACAAAAACAAATGCACAAAAACTAAAAAAAGCTACATCCACATTACAAGCCCTCCAGGCCTCTAGAGGGAGTGCTGAGTGGAACAGCTTGATTTTCGACCCCACAGGGCGAGAGAGAGAGAGAGAGAGGGAGAGAGAGAGAGAGCGAGACAGAGGGATCAATATCAGAATGGTGTGCTGTTGTGAAACGATGTGCAACTCCTTTGAGATCTTGGACTATAAACATTAAGTCTATATTTGAGACACCAGAGTGAATGAATAATGTACAGTATTGTAGATATATATATTTTTTTCTTTAAAATACAAGGAGCATAAGTATACACACCCCTACAGTATTCAATCACAAAGAAAATTGGTGTCCTTAAAAGGTTGGATTTTCCAAAATCTTTTGAATCAAGGCATTAAGATCAATTTCCAAAAGGTGTTTTTCATTCCTCTATTTAATCAACTTTAGCATGGGTGTGCAAACTTATTCTAGCCACTGTATATCTGATCCTTTGTGTCAATGCTTTATATAAATCAAATAATTGTTTCAATATGTTCTAGCATTAGAGTTCAATTCAATTAAATAAAACAAAATTTGATGTATATTGTCAAATTGTAACAGAAGTTAACTCAGGACACTTTACGTAGGTCTAGACCACACCAAAAGAGATATGACTCATGATAATCCTAACAGTGTGTATAATGGCATGACATGATGAACTATGGCAATTATAGTACCAGTAAAGAGAAAAGAACTATGACTAGCAGTGCAGGGGATGGCAGGGCATTGTGCAGGACCATGACAGCAGCTGCAGCCATGATCCAGGTGCCACCACAATCCAATCTGCTACCCGAGAAAGCACTCGAAAGGACTCTGGGCGAGTAGCTTAATTAGTAAGATGTATTATTGGGATATGAATGAAACTTCTGGAGAGAGAAAGGAGGAGAAAGGAGCTCAGTGTGTCACAGGGAGTTCCCTGGCAGTGTTAAACTATAACAGCATAACTAAGAGCTAGTCCAAGGCAAACAACAAGCTTTCTCAAAGAGGAGGGTTTTATCCTCACTCTTAAAGGTGGAGGCTTCACGAAAAACATTGAATATGATAAATTTCAAAGCTTAAAGGAAAGGGATAGCAAATAGCAGAAAACTTTAACTTTTTATATATTTTGCCACATTTAGACATTTTTTTTCTAGATGTAATGTAGGTCATTTCTGCAAACCATGAATCCACAAGTAGGTGTAATTAGTGCATAAGTAATTATTTCAATATCCCAAAAGTTTGTCATAGTTCAAAATGCTTAATACAGATTGTTTTGTTGCTATGGTAGCAATAGTATGTGTTTCAAAACTCTAAGTACAAGACTCCCAACTGATCATATTTGTAAATTATTAAATCCTGCATTCAAAGCAACTGATTCTTCTTTCATTTGGTTTGTAAACGTCTTTGTTTACAAGACCAAGGGTTGACAAAGTTACTGTAACAATCACTTCCTCCAAGACCAAACACTGTAACATACACGCATCAAATTTTCCCTTTGGAGTGATAAAGTTGATCTGTTTGCTTTACTGTTTTCAAATTACAGTTCCTGCACATTACCCATCAAATTCAACAGCAACCTACTTCTATAATTCCTGTCCTATAATCAGAACAATCATCTAAGCAACAAACTTACTGTAAGGTTTTGTCTAATTACAAATACTGTAAACACACTGTAACATAATTGAAAGAAAATAGTTTTCTGCAGTACACACTACACTAATCTACATCAGTCCACATCACAATGTACGTTTTCATTGATTATGCACCTTAGGGAAAATCTTCTTGAATGTCGAATCCAAGACTGCCATTGGTCAGCACTGATATCATCATCCACACTATTGTATTGTACACATTGTAATAATCGCAGTGGTCCTTTGTGGCCCTGATGGTTTGAGAACTACTGTGAGTTACCATCAGAGATGGCAAAAGTACTCATTTCCCGTACTCAAGTAGAAGTACAGACAATTCTGTTAAAAAATACTCTGGTAAAAGTAGAAGTACTGATTTAACTTCTTTACTCAAGTAAAAATAACAAAATACAGGCTTGGAAATTTACTTAAAGGATAAAAGTAAAAGTAGCCTTGTGAATGACAAAGCTACTTGGACCAGACACATGTTACCAGAGAGCATGCTGAGAAACTGCAGTGAACATGGAAAAAAGGCTCTTTATTCTTTATTCTTTCTGTGCCATTACTTACATTTTAAATGGCTTGGTCTGCCAATAGGCCTATACATAAAGCTTATTTATTGTGACAGAGACTCCAGGTTAATAAGATTCTGACCAAGTAGCAAGATATGAATTCAAGTGGGATTTTGTGAGAAGTCTGTATATTACCATCCAATCAGATTCCATTTGGTATTGATGACGCAAAAATAATAACTAACTCCAGTGAAATTATTTTAAACATGGGCATGGGTAGCTCTGCTTTTGCTGTTTGTGTGGTAATAAAAGAAATCAATAACATTGTAAAGGCTACCATACACAATGCATAGGAATCATATATGTACTAGTAAATAATAACAATAAACCCACTATTAATTACATTATCTTAATGAGAAAGGATGTTCAACAATCGCCATTATGTCGAATCAACACTCAGGTGTAACCTAGATAACAAGTGTAACCTAGGGAACAGTTGTAACCTAGCTAACAAGTGTAACCTGGGTAACAGGTGTAACCTAGGTAACAGGTGTATTCTAGTTAACAAGTGTAATCTAGGTAACAGGTGAAGAACACAAACAAGCTAACTTTTAAATTGGCAAGAACTACAGACCAATACAACAGCATAAGTTACAAGACTTACAGTTCTCAAAGACGCTCACGATCTCAACTGATTATCCTCCGGACAACTAGTTTCTTTTCTCTCACTTTTGTCTCTGTGTGCCGTGTGCGCCCGCTCTTGTCCGCGCTATTCCCCGACATGCACTCACAATCACACCTGATTGACGACCTTTAGTGCAAAACTAAAGTAACGAGATAATTTTGTAAAATGTAAGGAGTAGAAAGTACGGATATTCATGTTAAAGTGTAAGGAGTAAAAGTAAAAAGTCCCCGAAAAAATAAATAGTAAAGTAAAGTAAAAATATCTGAAAAATCTATTTGAGTACAGTAACGAAGTATTTGTACTTCGTTACTTACCATCTCTGGTTGCCATCACTAAGGTTGTTGGTCCAAATCCCACCGAGGTCCCAAACAAATCTCACACGTTAGGGTAGGATTCTGAAGTTTATGAAACACACAAACAGTATATTAGGCAAATATTCATTTGACTATCAGTTATAAACACTGAGCACAGTGTTATAACAATAGAGAAGAAAATCCTATCCAAAATTATGCTCAGTGGTAGAGTTGTCGCTATATAGGAACAGTCCATTTACATTTACTTCAAATTAAAGTATTGCAATGTGAAACTAGTCTTTCTAAATGTTTTTTTTGTACAGAGTCAATGCAAGATGTACCTAGAGTTCTGAAAAGAGGTACTTTTTGATGATCTGTTGCTTTAATTTGTCCTTGAGCTAGTGAAATATTACCACATGCTTGTGAAAATAGTAACATGACAGTAAGATAACAGAGTGCGGAACTATTAGACCACCCTTGATCACACAATAACTCCCAAAGGTTAATTTTCGAAAAATGCAATTAAGCAATATACTTCATTCCATGCTAACTTTGTCTCATCTGTCCAAGGTATTTTAGATTTTGAAAGGCCAGACAAAAGTAAGAAACATAATTTGTTTGACTTCATCCCCAATCAATAAATCAGTCAATAAATGAATTGTATTTGTCACATGAAATCGCACTAGGTACAATTACTCCTTCAACTCAGTATGTGGCTATCAGATCAGCACACAGAAAAAGAGACACCCGGTTGAATGGCAACGACACGCCAGGATCCAGCCAAGTCCCGGCGAAAGGACAACATAGCTCTAGCAATCTGGCTGGAAACGGACCCGGGCACGAAGGCCACCCATCTCCCCCCCTGACACCTGCACACTGGACAGCAGGACCCCCAACAAAGAAGTCCCCCCAGATTATTCCACTTGAGAAATGTTTTATCTGAAGTAGGCAGTAAAAAGGATAATATCCAACCATTGCAAATTGTTTTAAACTGTCCTCGGCTTCAATTGGTGCTGTAAATGATGGGACTGCCATTCTAATTACATTTCTTTACAGAGATGATAAAAGTATTGCAAATGTCGTACGCTATAAACAGAAATAAGAAGTTTTAGCAAATAAATCAAATCAAATATTGAGATTTTTTAAAAACTTCCCCTCACAACATTGTACTCTGAAGTTGAAGCGTTCATGGTATGAGTGTACTGAGAGGACCCCCCCCCCCCCTTCCTCTCCGCATTGTACAAGCACACGCGAGTCTGCTTTTGGCCTACTGTATTTACGTCAGCCAGGACATGTCAAGGCTGGAACTGGCTGTGCAGCTCTGCCTAAACTCTTCCACTTTGGCTTCTCCTGGCTCGCGTTAGCAGAGCGTGTGCTCCACCGCTCTCCTGAAGCGTGCCTTCACCAGGTGTGGTCCTCCTCCCTCCGCACCCTATCCCTCCTCCCTCCCGTCTCCCTCTCATCTCGTTCCCCGTGACCCTGATCCATTACGACCTAGACGCTGATAACGGGAGAACAGCCCCGCCATTCCTGACCCCTCGCCAACTGACACACTTCCAGAGGGGGATAACCTTGTTCCCTCACATTTCTCTGATGCCTCTGCAGCCAGTTCCTCTGTGCTCCTTAAAGGACTCTCAACATCTGTGTCTCCATAGCCATCTTTCTTTTTAAACGGTCAAGATCATTTTTTAAAGCAAACGTTTCAAAATTCGCAAAAATCAATCCATCAACTGGTTTGGACCAACTAAACTAGGCTACAGCGTAGTGTCGTCAGATGTTGGCACATTGCTGTCACGCCTTGTTCACACTACACAACTTTAGCCCTGATGTTCCACTCACCAAGGGTTTTTTCGAGCTCTTCGACAAAGATCCAGACCCAGATCGGAGGCAAGATGCAGTTGGCTATATGTTTGAAAATCAGTGCTTGAGTACTATGTGTGAAGTGTCCAAAGACGCAAGCCGAGAGGCTCGCTGGTAAGGCTGGGTATCCTTGAAAAAATGTCTGTAACAATACCGTGACTTTGATCCCGGTTGGATAACTTTTTTGATACCAATTTTATAAAACAAAAAGACATTACAACATTACAAATTATTCAGCTACTACAATATAAGCCCATCGGCCCATCGAACACATTATTAGTTTCTTTGTAGGAGCATGCTGCATGTTTATTGGCTCACTGACGCTGATGAGACTCCTTAGGTATTAAAACTTGGGTATTGAATGACATTGCATTTTTTGAAACGCCATATTTTGTGTCTATAAAGTAATGAATTTGGTACCCAGCTCTACTCGCTGGTGCCTTGCAGATGCATCCCAGATATCGAGCAAGCTAAATATTTGGACTTGTCAGTGGAGTCCAAGAGCCAATGAGACCAAGACGCAGGTTGAATGGACGGCGTCAACTATAACAATTGGCCTCATTCACCTATATCTTCCTAAATTTTTTCTTAAATATTTTCTCAAGGAAGTCCCTAAGAAAAGTCTACGTCTTATTCATGACGTGTTCTTAAGCAGCAGAATTGCTCCCAGGTGTGTTCTTAGAATGACTTCGTAAATTGACAGCTTGCTCCTATTTAGCATAGGTAAACGTCCGGTTAATTCCCATAAAAGGGCGTGAGATGGCAGGGCCGTGTTGTGTGCACACTTAGAGAAATGTCCAAAATACGTGGCGAAGACGGTGGAGGCCTCGACTCCAAAAGAAAGAAAAACTTTAGTCATTCTGAAGTGGAGGAAATGCTGCAAGAAGTTAACAAAAAACGAGACATTTAGAAGCGTTAGCAGCAAATAAAACAGATGCATGGACTTTAGTTACCCATGCAGTGAATGCTGTATGTGGAGAAGGGCACAGAACCGATAAAGTAGAAAAGAAATGGTTTAATCTGAAATCTGAGACAAATTTTCTTATTTCAAAACATAGAAGATACTCTTGGCGTATAACTAGAGGGATCAATCACTTATTATTGGATGGCAGGGTTCCCTGTTAGCATAATTGATGTGAATTGAATGCAAAGCAAGTTTATTTATATAGGCCTATTGCATAAACAAAGTAATTAGTCACAAAATAAAGAGAAAGGTTAAATTTTAAAACAGTGTAACGGTTTTGCGCGAACCAACTAAACTAGGCTACAGCGTAGTGTCGTCAGATGTTGGCACATTGCTGTCACGCCTTGTTCACACTACACAACTTTAGCCCTGATGTTCCACTCACCAAGGGTTTTTTCGAGCTCTTCGACAAAGATCCAGACCCAGATCGGAGGCAAGATGCAGTTGGCTATGTGTTTGAAAATCAGTGCTTGAGTACTATGTGTGAAGTGTCCAAAGACCCTTGGTTTCAAGGGCCAAGGGGTAAGGATAAGGGGCAAGGGGTAGGGGTAAGACAGAGAAATGGGATTCAGCTAATGGAACTGGAACCAAAGCCAAGCCACCAAAGGTGTTAGGTGTTTTGTTGGTGGAAGATTTGGCAGAAATCCGCAACCACAATGTCTTACCACCCAGTGATAGAGACGTGCACCCAGATGCTAAGCTGAGCATGGGGGTAGTTACTGTGCTATCACTGTGTTATGTGTGTCCACAGAGCTCACATCCTTAGCACCCATATGAATGTACTCACTGGCTACATAATAACTGGGTAGCAACTGGACCAACACATGTCCCCTGACCACTGGGTTTCTTTGCATAAATTGCCAAGGAAAGAGACTCAATTAATTTTCATTTGGTTCACATCTTGCCACTGTGTTTTGAAAATATATCCATCAAGAACTGTCTTTCTCTCCTCAGTGTTTTGCTCGTTCTTCCGGCCCGAGTCCATGTTTTTTTAAACGGCCTCTTTTATGACAGCTAATTACCAACCAGCCTGCTGTGGCCTTGGAAATGAATGTTACTCATAAAGCAACACTTCAACATCTGGTGTCCAGATAATAAAATCTCTCAACAACTTGCTCAAAATGCAATGAATTAATGTTCAACATAAATAGTGATAAGACCGGCAATTATCTGGTGAGGAAAAGATTTGAAGAAACCTAAAGGAGTCCGTTCAAGTTCCCATCTTCAGTTGTTATGAAACGAGGCAAAAACGTTTAAGATCTCTCTCCAAATTCTAAGAGGGGAATGTCGGTCAAGGATTATTTGAAGGGGGTTTGCATGGTTGACTGCAACATTTGCACCGTAAAATGTCTGCAAACTTGCAATTTGTTTCAGACAATAAACATTAATATAGACTGGTGTTGAAAACATCGTAAAGCATTCTGTGTATTGACTTCAGTTGGCCTGCTGCGCTATTTAAATGAAATCTGATATTCTGTTTTGTTTTTTTTCAAACAACTGAACAAAAAAAGACCAAAACCATCAATTACGCAGTAGATATATTTTTAGTGTTGTGGGAATATCCAAAGCCTAATTATCTTCTTCCTCTGTTCATATGAAGTTCCATTGTTGTCCAGAAAGAAATCATCAATGAGTCACACTGTTGTACTGGGTGTCATTTTCCTTCATTACCATGAACACACACACTGTAGTTTATTTTGACTCATTCCCACATACCGTTACACTGACCTGTTGCCAGAAATTAAAGCTGTCAATCTTCCTCCCTTATGTTATTCAAATTGCATGCATCATTATTTTTAATGTGTCAATTACATTTGAATGTTATTGCTCAAATGTAGCATATTCTTTTTATTTTGTACACTACTCAGGCATCGGCAAGGCCACTGTCAACATGCAGTTGTGCTACGGTTCTCCTCGAGGTTTCTGCCTCTTAAAGGAAGTTTTGCCTTGCCTCTGTTGCCTAGTGCTTGCTCTTGGTGGTAATTGTTGGATTTCTGTAAATAATATTCCAGAGTAAAGGTCTAGTCCTGCTCTTTTATGAAAAGAGCAATGACATAACTGTTGTTGGGATTTAGTGCTATATAAATAAAATTGAATTGAAATTGAAATGTAATAGTTGTTGTTTTGCCCAACAGAGGCACTTCCAACATTAGCCTTGAAGGGGCAACTACGGTGGGCCTAAAGAGGCCAACGCACTGCAACTTAAGAAAACACAAAACATTGTGAAAGCACAGCGGAAGTGTTTCCAGGGGACACCTTTAAGTGATGCACATATCTGGCTTGCTTTGTTTTGGGGTGTCAGTAGTTTAGTCCGTATAGGCTTGGTTGGGAAAACGGAGGGTTGGCGGATCAAAACCCAGTACTATGAGTATGGACTGCTAGCTGGCACCTGTCATGGGAAGCCCCATCAGTGCATGTATTCATCCTGGGGATGTGTGTGTTTTTCAGGCCTTTGTGTAAAATATATGTGTTTTGTCATCATGGCAGTCAGTTTTTCTCGTTTTGTGTGCCTTATCTGTTTCCCCTGATGTTTTTTTCCCCTCCTGTGCTATCTGTGAGCGTGGCCTAGCTGGCAGTGGGTGCCAGGTAAAGCTCATTGCCTAGTCATCCTGCTGCAGTACTTAAGGCCGGCTCTGTGACCCACCCAGTCTACTAGAGCGGTGTTAAACCGGTGTTTCTGGTGTTGTGGCTTGTGTAGCATGTTTGTTCTGTGTTCTCTTTTG
>NC_045737.1:3876457-3896717 GCF_008692095.1 Etheostoma spectabile | reverse complement strand
CCTTGCTTACTTGTGTTCATGCTTCCCGTTTGCCTGCCTGCCTGCTTGTTTTTTTTGTTTGTTTTTTCAATTTATTGATAATTCTGATTCTAATATAAACTACTGGAGATATCTGCTGATTCACAGCAGACGTGTTGACAAAACACAAGTTTAAGAAAAGTTCACAGCTTTTCCAACACAAAGGTTTCAACCTCACACACTTTTATTCTGACTGCAATGAAAATGTAGCCCAAAGATCCTGAATCCAGGATAATTGATAAAGTGAGGCTTGACCTAGTCTAATCTGTGCAGCCTGGCTTGGTGAGTTTCACAAAGGTCAAGCCAGGATGAAGTAATTTGGATAGATGCGCGTTTACGGCTTTCCTTACAGATTTACTGTAGGAAGAAGGCATATTCTACTTTATAAAACGTGAGCAGCAGCTTCTTGTGGAAGCATGATAACATGAAACACATTTGTAAAAAAGAAACACGGCTGCTGTAAAGAAACAGCGAGAGAAAGCGTGGCAGATGATTGCGGACCGACCGAATGCATAAGCCGCCTATTTGCTGACCACTGCTCTGAAACCATCATAATCATACCATTCATGGATTAGGCTACTAATCATTTGCACAAATTAACCAATGTACTCTTTGCCTTAACCCTTGTGTTGTCTTGCCGTCAAAATTGAAAATTGTTGAGGCTTTTAATTTAGTTTTCTTAAGTTTTTGTCCCCTTTTTTTTCCAACACTTTTGATTTTTTTTTTTCAGTGTTTGTCACTTTTTTTGATTAACACTAACTTATTCACTTTAGTTTTACAGCTATTTTTGGAATTTATGTTCAATAAACATAACATTTTAGGAAATTATACCTAAAGTTTGAGTTAGAAAAGCAGAAATTAGGAGTTATTTAGACTAAAATTAAAGGAATGGATGTTGATGGATAATCACAGACTGGAATATGTCAACTTTTACTCAATACTATTTCAAAACCAATTCAATTTGTTTTTCAAATGCAATAAAATTGAATACAACACCCCAAATTTAATGAAAGTAGATAATTGTACTTGCCAAAGAGCGTGTTATTTTGGGGCATTAAAAAGATCATTGATATAGGAAAACGGGTCAATATGAAACACGGGTTAAAAGTGAACAGAAGAGAATTTTACTCAGGAAATTCACCAGGAAGATCAATGTTCTACAACGCTAGAATGTGATGCATAAACATCTCATGGGCTAAAATATAAATTTCCTAAGTCATATTAACTTCCACTGCTTGCTTTTAATGCAAAGTGTACAACTGTTGTTGAAAATGGCATGTGACTCATTTAACGGTTTCAGTTAAGAGCAGTAGTTTGTAAATGTATATCTGTCAGTCTGCTGTTCTCTGCCACGCTTTTTCTCACTTTTCTGTTATAGAGAACAAGTTTTCTTCTTTACATATTATATGCTTTGATCCTTTGTATACACAGAGTGGACACAACGGTAAAAAAATTGGACTCCAAAATCTAGAAACTATAGAAATAATTAAGTGGTCACTGTAAATGTGAATGAGTATATTCATCAGTTATTTCCCTCCAGCTAAATAAGGTCAAAAACCATTGAGCTGTCCTCTCCCTGTTGTTACATGAATGTACAGTAGACTACAACAATATGTTGTTGTTGGTTCAGTGAACTAAGAGTGTAATTTGGGAGGATTTTACAAATAGGACATGTTCTTAAAATTGTATAATCCTGACAAATTATAGTTGTTAAAGAATACAATAAAAGGATTTAACTAAAATAATTCAAGGTGAAGTGGCCTACTACAGAAACACACATGTACTGTATATTGCACTTAGTAACAGACTTCATGTAAAAGAGATTTGGCAACTTTATCCACCTTTTCAAATTATCTAAATAACTGCCGTAATATATTCATCACACTTCTAACAACAATATGGACAGCAGTCTTCACACAGCAATTTAACAGTAACAATGTCACATGAATATTTATAAAAGTAACGGTCACAACTTTAATTAATAACAGTACCTAAATGAACAGCAGCATGCACCGGTTGTATTTTAATGCATAAGGTAAAAGCACTGCTGAGTGATCAGAAAAGGCTCCAGATTTAATAAATCCTGGCTGTTAGCCTGGTCGGGACCAGGGTAGCTGCACGGAATAAATCTCCACGGTAACCTACAGTAGGTGCCTCTGCTTTTGCAAAACCGAGTCAAGGCTAAATTGAGCCAGAATAACTGGGAAATCCCGGCTTAATCTCTTATCTTAGTTAATATAGCACATGGCGATTGTGTGTATATTTTGTATTTGAATTGTTTTGTCTTCTTAATCTGTTGTGTTTTCTTAATGTGTTGTGATCTATTTGCATATGTTCTCTTAAGTTGTATTGTGTTGGCCTCAGGGCGCGCCACTTTGTTTACATTCATTTTCAGCCATAAACACACAGGGGCAAAGTGTAGTGAATAGTCTCTGTGGTAAAGCACACTGACAGCATGTTAGAATCATAACCAAAACCATATGTCATAAACAGAGTAACATTAGTCAACTATGCTAACGGTATTGATATTTTTGCCAAACATCGCTCTGGCTTCTTTTTTAGCAGTTAATTATCAACCTGAATCTTGCAGATTGTTACATCAATGAGCATCCAGCTCTTAGAAGCTAATACATAAAGACGAAGCAGACTCTGACAGCTGAACAGCAGCTAACAGTAAAGCTCCCAGCGGAGCTTCTGTAACTCATTACTCAGTCAGAAAAAACGTAATAAAGGTAATTCATGATCAAACATGCAAATTGGGAAACCTGTTAATCTGTACAGAAATACAGAACTACAGCATACATTTCATGTTAACCATTTCTTACTACATCCCTACCAATACAACGTACATTTTCAAAATTACCATGTATCTGAGTCAACAAATAACTAAATGAGTAAAATGAGTAAATGAGTAGCATCAAAAACAGCCAAACATCCCATTAGAATTTTACCATCCGTACCATGGTCATTTAAGTAAGTTAATTGCAATGTCATTGACTTTGCTTTGAATTGTACACGTTTGTATATATATTTTTTTTGACAGAGTAATATAATTCATCTACACCGGAAAGAAAAAACATAATTAAAAGTTAGTCCCTTTTTCCTTTATTGAATCCATGCGTAAAAAAGAAGCTTTGCAAAGAAAATTCATTTTTTCTTCATAGAACAAATTGTGACTCGGCCCATTGGGAAAGCTTCATTATTTCCATAGACAGTAAAATAAGTGGACAATGTGACCCCGTTGATTTCAACAGAGACCAGTTTTTTCGGTGAGGGCTGAACGTTACTGAGCTGGACAACGTAGATGTGACGTGAGCAACCTGTCTGAAAGTCTTCTGGTAGCTGTGCCAAGAGAAATCTCAATCATTCCCAATCAGCAGAGACGGAGAGCATAGGTATACAGTATGTTAGGAGATAACACAGGCACATTATTGCTAAATAAAATGCTAGTTAACATTAGTAAACCTAAACCTAAACCTAAACAGCTAATGTAAGTCCAAACTGGCTGCGAGCTTACCCTGTACTATACGGTGATTCCTCTACTGTGCAACAGCAAGTCTCTTGGTTATGGCACCATTGTAAGCCTATTGTACAAAAACTTCTGCTACGGAGCCATAACGTGAGGTATAAGGTAATGGAACCTTTAATAAATTGTCGTGTAAACAACGGACAAATAGAGTCTTTAAATGCTTTAGATGTAAAGTTATTCAATCAGTGGAATGCTAACGGCGTGTGATGGCTTGCTAGCATCAAAATGGTGCCATGGGAGCTATGCTTAGTGGAGGCTGGCTTAGCCACTTGGTTATTTCAGATGACCAGTCCATCTTTGTTAGAAAAAGCAGGCATTGGGCTGAGAGCCACAGACAGGGTATCGAGGTCAGAATATATTTTGAGATGGATGAACATTTATATTGTTTTCATGCAGTTTGTTGACAACATGGAAAATACATCATAACACCAGTCTTATCTGTGCATGTAGTATATTCTGATTGGAAAATGTTTGTCAGACATTAACTATCATGAACTTATTCCCTTGCAAGATATAAGAATAGGTTTGTCTGATATTGACTGAAAACTAATGCACAACAATTCATATAATATCTTCAGAAATTACGGCCACCACCGCCGGGTACGTGACAAAGTTCAGCCAACCTATTCTATTCAATTTATAATTAAATGTTTTTTATAGTGTCAAACGATAACAGAAGTAATCTTAGGACACTTTACAAATATAGTAGGTCTATATCCCGCTCTATAATTTACAGAGACTCAAACCCAACATGTCTCCCCCGGGGCATGCATTTGGTGCAACACTGGTGAGAAAAGACTTCCAGAAAGAAACTGACTCTTGGTCACTCTGATTAAGATTAGAAAAAGTGGGAGCAAGAAGTTGCCTATGTACATAAGGCACCGGCATTGCCTACAGGAAATGACATCCACTCTGTTGAAACCTTTCTGGTGGAGGATCCCTAGATCCACCCACAGTTTCAGAGCTTCCTACGCCCTAGCCCTGTACGAGTAATAATCATTTAATTCAATCATCCCCTTGTGATGGGATCCCAATGCAGTTTTTTAGTGGAAATTCTATGAAAATTACACTTCTGTTTTCTTTTTTTCTTTTTTCTTGTGACCCTGTGAAAAACGCTGAGATGATATACTGTAATTCAAGGCTCTAGATAAGCCACATAGACATGAACTTGAATTAGCCGCAGTTTGGCTATGATTTGCAGCAGACAAAACTATTTTGCATCGTTTTATCTCCATCTCTGGAGCTGGTGCAGAAGTCTAGCTTTTCTGCCCAACAATGCAACAAAAAACTGCCTACTCCAGCAATTTTGTTTTAATATTTTACCCATGTTATGGTCAATTTCCTCAATTTTATTTCATCCTTTTGGTACGTGCTTTTTCGAACGTTGATTATGTATGTATTTTATCTCAATCATTCTAAATCTGTTTTATAAGTTTTGAAACCTATGTTTTTAGTTTTCTTTCTGCGCCTTCTTAACTAGCACACTCCTACAAAACAGTAAATATACAGCTTGGCAGTGAGTTAAAGGGTAGGATATAATTTAATGTCTGAAGAATTTACTCTTTTTCCTTGAGTCAAGAGTTCCATTAATCCACTCATTAGTTCCTTCCTAATTAATGTTTTTAGGCATTGAGCATAGGCAAACTGTTTCACATGTGAATTCATGCAAACCTGGTCCACTCAAGAGCTGCTTCCCCCCGTGATGGATTACTACACAGTCGATATATTTAAGAGTGAGCAAGGTTGCAATCGAGTTTAGCCTTAACTAACAACGTTTTCCTATTGTTAAGCGAACACAAAAGGCAAGTTCTGAGAGGAGCACTGTCAACAATAAGCTGTTCAAAATCAGGAACCTTGTCAAGGGCAAGAAGAGGTGGTGATTTGTTTTGCACGCCGTTACTCCAACCCCCACCCACTGCATCAGTGCTGTACAGCTTTTAATAAGTGCCCTGCTTCACAGGGCATAGACTACTAAGGTGATGTTTTTGTGCTGTTAATGTTAATTTTGTGGTCACTGTCTCAAACATTGTAAAATGCCTTTTTAAAATGTTGCTACCAAGTTATACAACAATGGCTTTCTGGGGTTTTAAGTGCCTCCCAAATAAATACATTACATTCTAATTAGAGTGAAATTTCTGCCACAGTAAAATGTTACATGAGATTGGGTAGTGTTAGAAATGCTCTTAAATCATTGCTGATATAATACACATATGTGAAGAAATGTCATATCTGATTGTTGTTGTATCCATATATTTACATCTGCTTATCTAATTGCTGAAAATCTTTATTACAAATTACAAATTTACCAAAATAATTAATGTATATACTTTTTAATTATGTATTTAATTACTCAATAAACACATATGTTTTCTCTAATAAAAATAGAAGTACTGATTTAACTTCTTTACTCAAGTAAAATTAACAATGTGCAGGCTTGGAAATTTACTTAAAGTATAAAAGTAAAAGTAGCCTTGTGAATGACAACTATTTATATGCAAAGATACCTGGACCACACACATGTAACTAGAGTGCACACTGAGGAACTTCAGTAGACATGGAGAAAAGGCTCTTTATATGCCGTTGGCTACAATTTAAATGGATGTCTGTCAATAGGCCTAAAACATCACATTTATGATTATTGTGACAGAGACTGGGACTCCAGGTTAATAAGAATCTAACTGAGAAGAAAGATATGAATTCAATTGTATTTCTGTCAGATCCAGTTTCTCTTTTTTTAATTTTCCCTCTCATAATTAAAGGAATCTACATGTTTGTGTGTGTGCTCAAATATGGCTTCTGGAAAGAAAATAAAGGATAAAATATGAATCACTAAACATAAATTAATTGAGAAGTTCCCCATACTTTTAGAGCACATTGGCCAGGAGTCATCCTTTATGCCTACTATCTGAAACAGCTCTCTCAAATAAGGCCGAGGATGATTGGGAATGTCTTGCTGCGTGTCTGCCGAATCTCTGGGATCTCTGTTTTCGTCATTTTCAACCATGCCGAGAAAATATTGATATTCGTGCCAAATTGTAAGGACTAAAAGTAAAAAGTCATCACAAAAATAAAGACTAAAGTTAAGTAAAAATATCAGATAAATCTACTTGAGTGCATTTACAAAATATTTGTACTTTGTTACTTCCCACCTCTGGTCATATTTACATTTATACTTTTATTTTAGGATCTGAGTACTTCTGCCAGCAGTGGGATCAACTTCGTGTGGAACTGCAGTTTTTCTCCCAGAGGCTGGAGAATGAAGAGTTGTATACTCGCTCTCACAATCCATGTGGATGAAGAACAAGGTGTAAACACGATTACTTGGTAGTAAAGAGCGAGCAAACACTTCTGTGATTGTTTAGTGTTTGGGATTTCTGACACAGAATGTTCTAATGTGTTGTATCATGAGCTCATCATTATCATGTTTTTGGTATGCTGCTATAAGACTGTGTGTGTGTGTGTGTGTGTGTGTGTTTGTTTATATGGCCTAATTCCATTTATCTGTCTTACCCCTTACCCTTCCCTACCATTTTGTCTTACCCCTGGCCCTTGTCCCTTCAAACCCAGTGGTAAGGTCTGAATACATTGATTTCATTATACTAAAAGTCATGTTTAAAATGACTATGCATTCATTGATTATGGGAAAGAAAAACTTACCAAAATTCAGCTGGAGCATTTGTCTTTTCATTGTCAGGTGGGGTCAACCAGTACCCTTACAATTGGCACCAAAGCACTTTTTTCCTCTACAGGTTGGAAGTGGAATTGTCCATTACAGTTACCATTATTCTTATGACTCATTCGAACGAGTTAATGAACCACTGAAACGATTTTGGAAACCCTATTTAAAGGTACAAAAGAATCTTTTGTGTTGCATTGATCGATATTGAAATCAATCAATATCAATAATTAAGGTCTCTGTTGTATTACTGTGTTGCAAAGTGGGATGTAATCAATGACAAAACAATGCCATACGGCCATGTTTTTGAGGTGGGGTGGAGTCCGGGGGACCCCCAGTGGTTTTTAAGGAGGTTCCGGGGAGACCCCAGCAAAAAGAGAAAAAAAGGGTTTCATACACTTTCTATGATAAAACATCTAAAGGCAAATGTCCTATCAGATGGGGAAACGTGTGACACAATCCTATCAAATTTGAGTCCATGGTCCAATTTGTGTAAGTTTAGGGGTCCTTTGCATAAGAAAATGTGGGAACCACTTTTGAAGAGGACATTTTTCAAGTGCCCCACTGAATCCTGACTGATCTCTGAAGGCTCTTCACATCCAAAGTACAAATAGCTTATTGTTAATTTATTATTGTAGTATTTTCATTGTCAAATACATGTATGCACAGCACAGCGTAGTGAGAATCAGAAACCACATTTAACCCATACCATCAGGAAGAGAATGAGAAGGCAACTAGGGTGGGAGGCTGGATGGACGGTTAGGTGCCTAAAGCGTGATTTACGCTTCTGCCTTAAGTTAACGGCATGGCTACGAACTTATGTAGAAACAGTGAAGGAAAAAAATATTTGACCACATGCTGATTTCGTACGTTTGGCCACTTGTCAAACATATTACAAATTGATTTACATTTTAATGAGAGAAATAAGTATTTGACCCCTTTCAATCAGAAAGATTTCTGAATCCCAAGTGTCTTTTCTACAAGTAACATGCTGAGATTAGGAGCACACTCATAAAGGGGGTGCTCTAAATCTCTGTTTGTTACCTGTATAGAAGACACCTGTCCACAGAAGCAATCAATCGATCAGTGAATCATATTCCAAACTCTCCACCATGGCCAAGACCAAAGAGCGCTCCAAGATAGATAGATAGATAGATAGATTATACTTTATTTATCCCACGACGGGGAAATTCTGTCGTTACAAGTAGCAGCATAGCAGCAACAGCAAAAAACAGAAAACAAAACAATAAACACAAACAAGTAAGCACGAAAGAAATACAAGGCAAGAATACAAGGCAAGAAATACAGGCAAGAAATAGACAATGAAAATATGGTAGACTGAGTAAGTAAAATGCGTCAAACAAAAGGAATTTTAAAGTGCGGTTGCCATGATAAGAGAAACAATATTGCGGTGTAAGTGACGTTAAAAATTAAGTTAAGTTGAATGTGTAATTAGAGCAAAGAAGCAAGAGTCGGTAGCATAATTTAAATTATAAACCTGAGACCATAAATATTGAAAAGTAAGTACTTGTAATAAAATAATTAAATACCAATATTAAAGTAAACAGAAAGTGTGATGTAGTAGATGGGAGAAAAACAGGAACAGAAACTACAACACTATCAGGTAGAGCAGGTGTTGTAGAGTCTGACAGCGCCGGGATGAAGGACCTCGTCGGTACTCTCCTTCTTACACCGTGGGTGTATCAGTCTGTGCTGAAGGAGCTGCCGGGACCCCACAGTGTCATGTAGGGGGTGAGAGGTGTTGTCCATGATGGATGTCAGCTTGGCTAACATTTTCCTTCTCCCCTACATGCTCTCTATGGGGTCCAGAGGACAGTCCAGGACAGAGCTCGCTCTCCGGATCAGTCTATTGAGTCTCTAGGATGTGAGGGACAGGATTGTAGACATACACAAGTCTGCAATGGGCTACAAGACCATCGCTAAGCAGCTTGGTGAGAAGGTGACAACTGTTGGTGCGATTATTCGCAAATGGAAGAAAGACAATTAAATTGTCAGTCTTCCTCGGCATGGGGCTCCATGCAAGCTGTCACCTTGTGGAGTTGCAAAGATCCTAAGAACGGTGATGAATCAGCCTAGGAACTACACGCGAGGATCTTGACAATGATCTAAAGGCAACTGGGACCATATCCATCCATCCATCCATCTTCATCCGCTTATCCGGTATCGCGTTGCGGGGGCAGAAGCTCCAGCAGGGGACCCCAAACTTCCCTTTCCTGACTCTGGGATCAGAGTCGGGAAAGGGAAAGTCTCCAAGAAAACAATTGGTAACACGCTATGCCGTGAAGGACTGGAATTCTGCAGTGCCCGCAAGGTCCCCTTGCTCAAGAAAGTACATACACATGCCCATCTGAAGTTTGCCAATTTGTTGTTGCCAACATCTGAACGATTTAGAGGACAACTGGGTGAAAGTGTTGTGGTCAGATGAGACAAAAATCAAGCTCTTTGGTATCAACTCACCTCACCGTGTTTGGATGAGGAGGAATGCTGCCTATGACTCCAAGAACACCATTCCCATCGTCAAACATGGAGGTGGAAACATTATGCTTTGGGGGGGTTTTTCTGCTAAGGGCACAGGACAACTTGACTGCATCAAAGGGACAATGGACGGGGCCATGTACCGTCAAATCTGGAGTGAGAACCTCCTCTCCTCAGCCAGAGGGGTCAAACACTTATTTCCCTCATTAAAATGCAAGTCAGTTTATAACAGGTTTGACATGTGATTGTCTTCAAATGAACCTACCGTTAAAATTGTAGACTGATCATTTCTTTGGAAGTGGGCAAACATACAAAGTAAGCAGGGGATCAAATACTTTTTTCCTTCACTGTACATGAAGATATTGACCCTGACGTGTACCTCTCCAAAAATGTAACTACACGTTGTGGCGTGCCGCTCAGCTGTGGCTTGGTAACGCTGCATTCCCCAGACTCATTGCTGGGTTCTCCTTCTCCATGACCAACATGAAGGAGTGGGTTCACTTTTCCTGCTCCAGATTTCCCACCATGGTCAGAAACCACAGGGGAGATACTTTGTTTCTCTCACAACGCACAGGAGTCGGCACTCGCTCCGAAGCTAATCACCGTCATTCTCTCACTCGCTTTACCACACACTGTCCACTCACACATGCTGGCGCTGCTATTCTTTTAAAGAGTTTGACTTAGACAACAACGCACAAGTAGAAATTTCAGCCCACTCACATAGGCTAAGGCTAAAGCTCTTTAGTAGCTGCTGTTGCCTCACTACTGTCCATGCCTCTTAACACCATGGATAACAGAATGTTCCTGAAAGGGTAGTTGGGACCAATAATGAAAAACGTCTACCTGTTAGCCATTCAACTTTGTGGCTACTTATAAATGCTTTCACCTCAAATGTTATAAAGTGAATAAAATGTATAAATAACCAATTAGGCACATCATATTTCCAAATAGAAGGCTGCGGTGGCCAATATAAGCCACAAGGTCCAACACCACAGTGCCCAGAACATGTGATTTGCATCACCTTGTATTTGGACTGAAAGTCCAGACTGAAAGTTTAAATCCCACTTTTAGGAGGCCTACATGGCAGTTACCTGTCCCTCCATCCCCACCACCTACCTGTAGGTCAGAATTAGCTCAATACCCATTCATATTAACAATGTTTTAACCCACAAATAATACTTTCTTCCAGCCTGGTTTGGCTGCATTTCTCTTTCCACTGAAAAGATGATACTGGGGAGTCTATTGTTGTGTATAATGAGTAGCCTAGCTTTTATAATGTTTTCTGTGAACCGACCGAATTGCCTGCACAATATTGAATTGCCTGCACAATATCAAGTTGCAAAAAATGCCTCTTCATCAATACCCAATTTCAATAACTATGGAGCAAATCGTTTTGGTGGCAAAGTGAGCCAATTAGCATGAAGCATGCTTCTACCGTCGTAGCGAAATGGGGGAAAACCTCTATGTTACACAGACATGGGGCTAACGTAGTAGGAGCTGACAATAAGTAAAGGATTTGTGTCTACTTTTTGTTAAAATGGATTTTTATAAAATTGGTATTGAAAAAGAGTATCAATCAGGAACCTGTATTATAATGTCTGTAGATATCCTTTACATGCACATAATACTTGAAGACTACCACACGTGAGTTCTCTCTGTGCATGAGCTTGCCAACATGAACATCAACAACCACGACATCCGCTCTATCTCTTCTTCGGCTCTCAATGGCCTGGGCTAGAACAATGACACCTTTATGTCACTACCTGTCATTACATCCCCCCCCAAAGATGTTGCCCTTCTAAGTAACATGAACTGTTAGTATAAGCAATAAGCACTTTTTTATCTTAGCAATATTTATTGTTGTAAAACGCATCTGTATTACCAACTTCAGACCTCGATGGTGGCTAATGAAGATAACCAGACCTCATGTTCATACTTTAACAAATAACAAAGTGCATTTTTGGAAACAATAAATCAGCAATAAATCAAACATCCCCCTCATTTTTTTCCTTTTTTTTCTCTTTTTTTCAAAGTTCATAGGGGCGTGCTCACTCTGCCAGAGCGAGTGATGGTCACAGTCGCTTGTGTGGGGGTTGACGTGTTTTGGGTCTCAGCACCATGTGTATCCTCAGTGTCCCTGACCTCAGAAGCAAACCAGTCAAGGCTTTAACTGATGGGTGTGATCGGCTTGGGAGTGGATTGCAGGTGGCACCAGTTCCTCCTGTGGCACTTGCCCTGTGCGATACGATACAGGACCTTGGAGTAGAACTGGTGCTGTGAACGACAGCAGGCAGTGTTCACTGTTTCTGTCCATCCAACTTTGTTAGCACTGGGTCCCCTGGGCTCAGTGGGGGTAGGATCCTTACTCCATTCCTGCAGTTATAGTAATAAGCTTGCCTTTGCTTGGCTGTAGCGTCAGCCTGTCTGATCACATCTTCATTAGGCCAGTTTGGTTTCAGATTGTCCTGCAGGGTGGGCAAGGTGGTCCTGATTTTCCCGCCCATCGGCAGTTCTGCTGGACTGACTCCTGTCAAAGAGGTGGGTGTAGGTCTGTATGCCACCAGGACAAGGAGGGGGTCCTCTGGCGTCTGTAAACACTATGGTGGGCTTGTTGGCATCGTAGAAGTCAAGTACGGAGCTGTGGCTAGTATAATCTTTTAGTTCCTGAATGCCTCGCACTGTGCAATTCCCAACATCCACTCTTTGTCTCCTTTCAGTAGCTCGTACAGTGGGTGTTCCACTATTAACAACTCTGGAACGAATTTGGCTACATAATTAAACATAACTAAGAATCTTTTGAGTTCTGACACATTTTGTTTGGATCGGCCCTGACGCCTGCCTCATCCATAAAGATCTCTGTCCCTTCTAGGCTAGCCAGAGTTTCTGCTATTTTCCTCTGGAAAATTTTGGGAGCACTTGTTATTCCAGAAAGAAGACGGTGGAAGGCACATTTTCCAAATGGAGTGATACAAGTGGTGCGCATCCTGCTCTCCTCATGCTGGGAAATCTGATAAAATCCACTGCTGAGTGGAGTGACGTGAACACTTTTGAACTTGCATTATTTCCTTCACCGTGCATAGGACATACTTCCTCTCTTTCACCGCTGTGACTTACCAAACCTCCCACACTCCTCTTTGTGTTGGTTACCTGACTGCTCTTCCCATTTCAACGGCCTTTTTTCCTATACTGTCCAACCTTCCTTTGACAACATTACCGTTGGGCAGCTGAGCCTTTGGTCGATTGGTTTGAAGATTACCCGCACATGTTCAATCACTTGCGTCAACGTCAGGTCATTTCAGGTATCAAAGTCATACTATTGGTATTAGTACCGGTGTCAAAACCTTTTGAAGATTCCAAGCCCTACTTACTTCTGTTTTTACATGGTATGCAGATTTCTAAACCTGTACGGTAGCAGACAAAAGATTGGACATGTTTAACATTCACTTGAATTGAAAAATATCTCCAAATCTTTGACTGGTACGACCCGGTTTCACGCGAGTTTGTGAAATGGCCACGTTATTTTGATTTATTGATTTATGTACATTACATGTACACAATATTTTCGTTCATTACGTGTACATTTCACGATTTTTGAAAGTTACCATTTCACGACCTGCCACGACACTGGGCTGTTCCAAGGGACGCAACGTCAAAAAATGAAACGCCACGCTTGGGACGGTGACAACAACTTGCGCCGGGACACAATCCATGGACTTTGGGGGAAGCAAGAACGGGGTAATGAAACGCCACATGTCGGTAACAACAACGGGATGGACCGCCACAACCTGGACGCGATCCCCGGGTGGACAACAACGGGACAGTTGTGGTTAAGAAGAGACTAACGCAGAAAGGAACTGCAACACGCGGGACACGATCCCTGGTCTCCTGGGTGAAAGCCCTGTGTTGTTCATCTACCACCCCGACCGACCTCCCTGCGCGGATTTTCAGGTTTTCAATACTACTTGCCACGTTATCATTCTGTGATCACGAAATAGGCTTCTCCTTAAAATACAACACTTCAAAGTAAATAATGAACACACAAAAATAACAACACTAACGTGACCTGTACACTAACTAATAGGTTAAATACATGACCATCTGACGAACTGCCTTGAGACTGGGCTGTACTGTAGAGTACAGCTGAGTCGAGTACATTGCCTACATTTTTAATACCTTGTGGTTCATTCATTTAAAGAAGACACCACGGTGTCAGTCTGTGGTTAAAACGTACCAGGAATGGGCACGAGGCATTAAGACAATTCACAGATATGATTTAATACCTTCTTCAAGCAATCCATCATTCAGTGCAATGCTAAGCCAGGTCAGCGGATTCATTTTCCTCAGTTCATTTTAAGAAACTGTATGTTATAGGCTTCAGAGAAATAGATAAGGATTTCTTTTTTTTTTGACCTTGTAGGACGACACTGAGGAAAACCCCCTGCCTTGTCTGCTTTCTGTCCGTTCCATTGTAGTCGTTCTATTTAATTTCCCTTTTCTAAGTGGTTTGTTGTGGTTGCGCCCCGGCTTGCTCAAGGACAGACATGAGGACACTGAATGCCGGCTGTTTAGCACAAAATCTCACTATTCTTTTTCATTGTGACATGATGCCCCGGTGCTCTCACCTGTTCAGACGGCTCGGCTCGGAGGTACAAATTAACCAATTAGTGGCTGTGTATTATTGTTGGAAGCCAGGCCTTTCTTGAGGATTTCATTGGTAAGGTCAATGATAGGATCAGTGGTATATGGTTATGTTTTTAATAATAAGAGGGGATTTATACGGAAGATTAGTAAAAATGGTTGGAAATACCACAAAAGTTAATCAATCTTTATTCAAAAGCACACAGGGACAGATCTATATTACAAGCCAGGTTTTATAGACAGAACCCTGATTTTTTTTTTTCAAATGCTAAACGATTTAATAAAACACTCTAAATTCAATGAAAGTAGAGATCGGATTTTTTGTTGTACTTGTGAAGCTGTTGTCAAGATTAAGATCAAGATTAACTTTATTGTCCCACATCGTGGGAAATTTGTCTTTGGCACTATATATAAATATATATATATACATATATATATATATATATATATATATATATATATATATATATATATATATATATTTATATACAAGGGAGAAAGTTTTATGGATTTATTATTTTTGGGTTTCAAAATTTGGTAGTTAAAAAAGAAAACACGTATACGTATACAGCTTTGTTTTTGTGTTGTCAGAGAAATTCATCCTAGAAAACAGTGTTGAGAAAGCTTCTAATATCTGAAAGCAGACTTTAGTTGCATTTTTCCTGCTTTCGTTTTTTAGTTTCTGTAGAAGGCAGAATAGATTGTTTAAATTGCAACAACCTTGTCCAAATATGAACTTTATGTGAACTAAGCTTTTATCTATCTGTTTTCACTGCTGATTACTGCATTCATTGTGGACTTCATATCATAAGAGGGCTGTTTCTTTTTCATTTTTAATGTCATGGTAAATTTTATCATTAAGACAGCGATGGAAAAAAATGGAACTTCTAACAAACACTGGGTTTCTAATTTGCAATCCTCTACCATATAAAATGAGAAGCTGTGCTGCTATGGTTTAGTAGTAATTGTTAACAAAAGGACACTTGCAAGGGATAGGAAGGCAACATGACACAACAGAATTAGCTGTAAACTACAGTAAAATGTTTTTGAAAATAGGACAATTTTGGGCTGATTTCTTCCAATTAACCATTTCAGACTGGATGTCCAACTCAGTGTGTGAGAAAAAGGATGTGTGTCATCACAAATGTGGAGTTTTGCTGTGCGTCGTGGAGTTTGCTGTGCGTCGGTGCACACACACCGAACATATCAAACAGAGACAAGGTACTGTAGCCAGGATGTGCTGATACAGGGGCAAAAAAATGGCTGCTTTTCTGTAGAGTTGACGCATTACAACAAAGAAAGTACCAAGTGGCATTTCCTGACAAACTAACGTGGGTCAATGTCAGCATCAGCATTCATTTGTGGTTGGGTTTCTTGATTTAAATTGACACCCACCAACCCCCTAACATGAGGGTAAAAATTAACTTTGGCAGGTAACACTGTAAACTTACAAGCAGGTGATGAATGAAGTGTACAACACAGCATGTGCTTGAATGGTAGGCTGCAGTAAACAAGTCAGTGTTTCCAGATATGTCTGTTTTCTCCCATGAATTTGGTTATGTTTGGTTTGAAAAAATGCAATCTTTATCTGGCAACAGTGTTCATAATACTAATCCTACATTTCCCATGAACACTATGTCCTTCATCCATCCATCTTTGTCCGCTTATCCGGTATCAGGTTGTGGGGGGAGCAGCTCCAGTAGGGGACCCCAAACTTTCCTATCGCGATCCACATCAACCAGCTCCAACTGGGGGATCCCGAGGCGTTCCCAGTCCAGGTTGGAGATTTAATCCCTCCACCTAGTTCTGGGTCTTCCCCGAGGCCTCCTCCCAGCTAGACGTGCCTGGAACATCTCCCTAGGGAGGCACCCAGGATGCATCCTTACCAGGTGCCCGAACCACCTCAACTGGGAATCTGGGAGGTTATGTCCTGGCGTTTCATATTACCGTTGGATGTGCTTAGAGTGCACAGTATTGATTACAAGCTACGCTGTAACAGAGGAGTCGAACAGAATGGCACGAAACAAACCAGAAGAGCTGAAATTAAAGTTAAATGAAATTAAATTAAACTGAGTAATATTAGTTAAGAAAAACACAATTTTGCTGGTGGAAAATCTGATTGGATGGCAACTTTAAAAAGTATACTAGCCATGTTGGCTGGTGATCAAAGGAGATAATTTTAAAACCCTGTTGATGAATGTTGAAGACCAACATTCACTTTCAGCTCTGGTTTGGCTCCACCAACTCCTGGGAAAAAGATGTGGCTCTTTTCTACTTTCTATGGTTAATGGTATTATACTGCATGTTTGTAGCACATTTAAATACACAGAACAGTAATGTATGGGGCACCCAGATGGCTCAGTTTGTAGAGCGGGCGCCCATACTGTATGTATAGTTTGCTCCTCGACGCAGCGGGGCCGGGTTGGACCGGCGTCCCTGTGTTGCGTGTCATTCCCCCCTCTCTCCCATTTCATGTCTTCAGCTGTCTTTGTCAATAAAGGCCTAAAAATGCCCCAAAATAATCTTAGAACAGTAATGTGCATAGGCACAACCTAAACCAATGTAAATGTACATTTCACAGTATCTTACTGGTTTAATGTTATACAGGATCATACTGTGAATGGCAATGTATTCTGGCAGAAAATAGAAATATTACAGCACTATCAGCGGATGTTACAGATTACAGGTATTTACCGTCAATACCAATGCATCGGGGATTACACTGCAGCCAGTACATTTACAGTAAATTCTAATAGAACAGTAATAAACGATATGTATGTTAATAGTAGACATCCTTAAGTCCTTATGTCCTGGTGGTTCCTAGAGTCTCTAAAAGTAGAACGGGAGCCAGAGCGTTCAGCTATCAGGCTCCTCTCCTGTGGAACTAGGTTCCAGTTTGGGTCCGGGAGGCAGACACCGTCTCCACATTTAAGAGTAGGCTTAAGACTTTCCTTTTTGATAAAGCTTATAGTTAGGGCATAGAATCGAATATTGTTAGGGAGTAGTGGTAAGTCACATAGTTTTCGATTTATCTATCATATAATATAACTAAAGGAGACTTGGCATACAGCCCGATCCGGGTGGGGAGTTCTGGCCCGGCCGGGCTGGAGCTCTCTTTACCTTGTCTCTCTTGGTTTGTTGTAATAATAGTTTTAGACAGCTTGGGACTTATTTGATACACTAGTTAGGGCATGAATCGAATATGTTAGGGAGTAGTAGTTAGTCACATAGTTTTCAGATTTATCTATCATATAATCAAGATAATAGAACTAAAGGGGAGATGGCATACAGCCCGATCCGGTTGGGGAGAGTTCTGGCCCGACTGGGCTGGAGCTCTCTTTACCTCGTCTCTTTTGGTTTTGTGTAATAGTTTTAGACAGCTGGGGACTTATTTTGATACAAGTTAGGGCATAGAATCGAATAGTGTAGGGAGTAGAGTAGTCACATAGTTTTCAGATTTATCTATCATATAATCAAGAATATAATAGAACTAAAGGGAGACTTGGCATAAGCCCGATCGGTTGGGGAGAGTTCTGGCCCGGCCGGGCTGGAGCTCTCTTTACCTCGTCCTCTTGGTTTTGCTGTATAATGTTTAGACAGCTGGGGACTTATCTTGATACACTGAGCTCCTCTCCTCCTTTCCATCTTTTCATTATGGCATTGTCCCAGAAATGCTTGTTACTAACCCCTTGGGGAGTCATTCCCCGGAGTCCTTATGTTCTTTTTTCCCAGCATGTTCCCTTGGATCAGAGAGGCTCCGAAATCAGGGTAGAGCTGTGCCATGTGTCCGCTACACGTTCTGTGATGCCATGTCAACTGCTACACTGCGGTGCCCTGCACGTCCTGCTACGTCCTGTAGTCCTGCTACGTCCTGTGTGCCTGTAATGCCGCACAGCGTCTGCATGCCAGAACTACTACAAAGAACTGCTACAAACTACTAATTTTTTCTATTTTGTTATTGCCACTCTTCATTTAACCCCAACCGGCCCGTCAGACGCCACTACCAAGAGCTGGGTGACCGAGGTTTGCCTAAAAGGAAGTTTTTCCTCGCCACTGTCGCACTGTTGCTTGCTCTGGAGGAAACTACTAGAACGTTGGGTCCTTGTAAATTCTGGAGTTTGGTCTATCGTGAAAGTGTGTTGAGATACCTCTTGTTATGAATTGATACTATAAATAAAATTGAATTGAATTGAATTGAAATGTCCTTAAATGTTAATATCCTTAAAACAGCATGCACACTGTAAATAAACAGTAGTTTACTGGCAAAACTGCTGTCAGTATATTACTTTAAATGTACTGTGAAAGGTTTAACAGTGTACAAAAGGCTAAAATCTCCATAGAGCTGTAGAGTTCTGTGTTAATTCTTTATGATTTCTGCACAGAGAAGTTTTTATTATTTTTTTTTTACATTGCACAAGGCCATTAGTTTCAGTACTTCATTGGGTGATTCACTATGTAATTCTGATCTAAGTTTAGCGCTATCATCAGGTAAGACTACAAATTTATTTCATGTTTTTTTTGGGCTAATTAGATCATTCTGTCTACACAGCGTCTCAGTCTGTTTGCTTGTGCATGTGCAGTGGGACTTTAGGTAGGCCGTGTCTCTTTATAGTTCAGTTTATGATTATTTAACTCATATTACATAACTGCAGTATTCACAGGATAGAAGACGGCAGCAACAAGGGACCGTCAAGCTCAGAATCTGAAATCTTACAAGTTGTGGACAAATTCTCCACAGCGTAGAAACACATTATCCTGTAGCTTTCACCCAGAGTGATTGCAGTGCTATCTTTTTTTTTATCCACAAAGATCCTGCCTCTCCAGCAGAAAATGGTTGTTGTATGGGGAGGGTAAGGGAGGGGGGGGTCAAATTGAACAAAATATAAATGATGAAGTCAAAACACGAGCCAGGGCTCAGCCTTTCCCCTTTATTTATTTTACAAATATATCTGAGAGACAGAGACAGAGCTTGTCTGATGCTGGGGCTCCGCTGACCTGTAGCCACAGCACACTCGCAAAACAAAATCGTGCCAGAGACAAACAGCAGATAGGCCATATTTCTAGGCCCCAGTGACAGAGGGGCCCCGGCTCAGCGGGGGCCACCTGATCCAGTCAGCCTGGCTTGTGGGCTGGCCTGTGCTCCCTAATAGTCAGATGAACACACATAAGCTAAGGGAGGCCCTTTGCAGTGACTCTGGGAGGTCAGGGGTGGAACATATTGATAGATAGAAGCTCTCCCTGTATGCACTCTCTGCTGAGCAAACAATCTGATGGCAGAGATGTGCTGCGCAAGTTATTTTTTCCAGAGGCGGGGCAACTTTGACAGGGGAATGGGTTCATTTAGCTTGCTAATCTTTGCATTAAGCTGTTACAACCACCCAGATATAACCTACAAGAAATATTCAATCAAACTTCATGTATCCTCGAGAGATCATTGAGGGGCAATCCTGATTTTCAATAGCATTGAGTCAGCATGCAAAGAAAAATACAGAAAAAGAACTACAACACAGAAAGTACAATCATAAGAAATTTAGAGGGACAAGAAAACATTCAGAATTGAAAAATGAATAAGATAAATAAATTAGGATGATAGGGATGCAAAAAGAAAATCCAATTATGTAAAGCAGTTACAAGTAGAAGTTTGCAGATTTAAAAATCAGATTTCCAAATTACCCAAGAGGCACCATTGTAGAAATTGTAAAAATACATGTGTCTATGTTGGCAATGAAGCAATAACTGATAATTAACCCTTTTGTGGTGTTCGGGTCTGTGGGACCCGTTTTCAATGTTTGCTAAAAGAAAAATTATGCTTTTTATGAATTTTTCTAAGTCAAACTCATTGGCCTTGGCTCATTATCTATAAAGAACATAAAAAATAACCAATTTTAATGACTGTACACGGT
>NC_045737.1:3866738-3876447 GCF_008692095.1 Etheostoma spectabile | reverse complement strand
CCCCCCCCCCCCCCTACACACAACTATACATACGAGGTGTTCGGGTCTACTGGACCAAAGTGTACATTTAAATGTAGGTGCTAAGAAATAAGCACCAATAATGATCAACAATATTGTTTCTATTTTTTTTAACCTTTTTTCAAAAATTACTTTCCTTGTTTTCTCACAAAAAAAAATATCATGTCAATTATTATTTATCATCATAAATGTGATGTCACAGGGGTAAATGGTAAATACAAACTATAAATTATACGTACATCATTTGTATTTTTCCATAAATTGTTATGTCTGTATTGAACGTGGTGGCTCCACCAGACCCGGGAACATTGGCTTTGTAATAAAAATATGAACACCACACAAGGGTTGATAACTGGCAGGACATAATTGTATTTAAAATGTACATTCATCATTCATTTCAATTGATTATATCATAGGAAATACATGTACTCATTCAGGGTAAGTGAATAACCTAAATGTATAGCCAACCCTCCAGATTATTGATAATGTATTTAATTATATGTATATATGTATATTAATATTATACATGTATATTAATTACTGTACTGATTACTGATAAAATAAGGCAAACACAAACTGCCACAGAAAGGCCTGATGGACCCTTAAAAGCATAACCCACATGAACACAAAACCATACATGCACAATATAGTTTTTATTTAAAATCTTTCTAATGAGTCCTAGGATTTTGTAGTGAGACCCGGTCCCAGTGATGAGGCCTATTCACCAACAGGGGGTGCCAAATTCAGAATGTTCTTTTTTCTTCTTTTCTGCATGAAGCATGCACACTTACACTTACCTCTACTTCTGACCTCATATTCTACATTAAAACTACTTGCAACTTAGCAAGACCCTTATTGTTAAGCTGTTCATATTTAGGATCCATGCTGCTAACCTGATCTTTGGCGCTGCATATTGTATACATTTTGGATTTCCATTTTATTCTCATTTTTAGGTTGCGCTCTTACTTAGCATTGCAAGTGCTGCACAGCATTTCCCTCAGGATAACTGAAGTTCTATCTTGAAATATCATTTAGCTTTTTGATTTTATTGTCTTATTTGATAAGATAAAATAAAAAGGATGACAACAATGACAACAACAGCATTGTGAATGCCCCTGCCAGTGGTGCTTAGACGAAACCATGTTGCACACATCATTAAAATGAATGTAAGAACAATAATAAAATACATTAAAATGAAAGAAGTTGCAGAGTCATTATGTGTTTGTTTTTTGCCTTAACAGTCAACTGCAAGGCATGTGTCACATGATAATTACCCAGGAGCCTGTGGAGAGACTTTAGTTGTGTGTTGATTTTTTTTTTTTATTATCTGTTAGGGCACTTTATGTTTATTATTGGATAGCAAAGTAGAGAAGTGAGAAGAGATTAGGGTAATGAACCTCTTCAACGTTTCCTCCTAACATCGCGGTGAAATGAATGCTGGAGTGAATGGCTAGAGGAACTGAGTTTAATCCTTAAAGGCAATTTAATCAGTCCTCAGTTTCAGGATAACAGCAAAACGACCAAGAGATCTCCTAGAAACTTCAACAACATACCAGGAAGAAGCAAAACAATTTTATTCCTCCAATAAAAGGTTTTGGAGAAGAGGTCAGATTTTATAAATGGCATCTCTTCTCCACTATCAAACCAAATGTTAACAAAGCCGTTTTAGATGCCTATTAGCAGGGGTCTTTAATGTTTGTTTTTTAAAGCCAACTCCCCTTAAGTGAAAGACAGATTGAATTTGTAAAATTGAGTTACATATTCAACTTGGCCTGCAATAACGTCTGGGCGGCCTAAAACCTTTATACCTTTTTAGTTTATAATATGCTAAGCTATTGACATAATAATAGTTGTTTTGATGTTTTAATGTTAAACATACATGTGGCACAGTAAATCTGTTTATTAACTGTATCTGTGGATGGTTACCTTAGCAACTACCTTCAGGTTTTTCCCACTAAGCCAAATGAATGTATTCTCTTTTCCAACATTTCAGACACAGATATGGTGATAATAACGGTCCAAAACGATATGAAAAAGAGAGACTATGACCACAGAGGCCCAAAACAACCCCAAAGGAAACAGATATGACCATAAAGAGAAACAACACTGCGACACAGAGACACAAAAACCCACAAAGAGACACAACGTGTATGTGAAAATTGCATTATTTATTGAAAAAGGTAACATTGTGCTAAAGAAGCACACCTAAGTCTTCCCTGGGTATGCAGAGTATAGGCCAGTAAGCCTACCATCAATGTTTTGTGTTTGTTTTTTCACAAAAGATTTATATTTGGTAATATGCTGTATTAACGTTGAGGCATAATTTTTTTTTCAAGCTTTTAAAAGAACAACAAGAATTTGGCCTGGACCCCCTGTTTAAGATCTCTGGCCTATAGTGCTGGTGTGTCTCATGTCATCGTTGCTAGTAGTCCTGTTCTTCTTTACCTAAACCCAACTGATCCAAACACTTCCACCTCTGCCTTTGAGCTTTTTGGCTCAGATGAAGCCAGACAAAATCACCTCGCCACTGTTTAAATAGTTGTAAAAACCCACTGACAGATGTAAAAAGGGACCAATAGAATTGGTTCATGAAAAGAAATTCAAATGACAGACAATGACAAATCACAATATAGTGATAAAAGGTTTCTGCCCGATAGCGACACTAGGCTCCTCAATCTGCTCATCCAATGATAATCCCAGGATTTAACCCCTGAGGGAATAAATGACATACTTCAGAAGAACATCCTCCATGAGGCCTAATTAAGGTGGTATTTACAGTAATTAAGCGTCCATTGGTATAAAGGTTTGCATGTGTAAGATACAATGGTGGAAGAAGTGTTTAGATCCTTTACTTAAGTAAAAGTACTAATACCATACTGTAGAAATACTATGTTAGAAGTAAAAGTCCTGCATTTAAAATGCTACTTAAGTAAATGTAGCCAAGTATCATCAGGAAAATGTAGTTAAATTGAAGGAAAATCCATTTTAGAAAGTGAAAAGGATCTAAACAATTGTGTCTTTGATGGTCTAATCACTTGTAGGCAGTTATATTGTTGGCTACTTTCATTTAGAATAAAACATCAGATTTAATGAACTACATCTGTTTTGTGTGCAAAAATCTTAATCTGTAAAGTAACTAGTAACTGAAGCTGTCAGAGGAATGTAGTGAAGTAAAAAATACATAGTTCTCTCTGAAATGTAGCGGAGTAGAAGTAGAAAGTGGCATGAAAAGAAAAAAAAGTAAAGTACAACTACCTCAACATTTGTACTTAATTACAGTAATTGAGTAAATATACTTACTGTAGTTACATTCCACCAATGATAAGATTAGACTTAGAGTCAGAAAAGATTTTATTGCCACAATAAGCTAGACTTTTATGAATGAATTTGCCTTAGTGAAAAGTCCACAAACCAACAAAAAAACGTATTAAGATTAATATATAATATAATGTATGCAAATATACACATACAAGATAACTGTTGCGTGAGGAAGAAGAGGCTGAACAATAAGACATTTCAAGGTTATGAAAGGTTATATAGACCAGGGGCCTATAACGTGCACACACAAAAAAAAAAAAAAAAAAATATATATATATATATATATATATATAGATATACACAGTATATCTATATCTATATCTATATATATCTACAGTATATCTATATATATCTATATCTATAGATATATATATGTATCTATATCTATCTATATCTATAACTATATCTATGTATATATATATATATATATATATATGTATATATACATATATATTTATTTATTTTTCTTTCCTTTTTTTCCATTTTATATAAAAATGGAAAAAAGAAAGACAAAAGCCCAAAAGCATGATATAAATACTTTAAGACATTTTTATTTTGTGATAAAAAAAATGTCCTCCTTTAACTCTGAGGGTCCCGGACCCAGTGTTGAAGATCTCTGATCTCAGCAAAAAAGTTCTGTATTACTGTATGACTTGTAGAACTGGCTTAACTCTGAGGAGAAAGAGTGAAACTGTCATTCGTATTGTATAATTGGGACATTTCTGGTGAATTACAGGATAGCTGAATAGACATTTGTAGGACTCCACCTCCTCAAGGACGGTCAGGGGGTCTGGAAAAATTGGAGAATGATGGTCCTGAGATCAGGAGGGAGCGGAGCCCAAAGACAGAGAAACCTTCACTTTACTGCAGAGTATGAACCCAGCTGACGGGAATCAAAGACAGCGAATGGATTTGGACGCTTCAGGTTGACTTCCATCATCTCTCTGTTTCCTGTCTTTAAAACCACAGGCGTAATTAACAGGGGAAGGGGGCGTACAACCCCCCTTTGTCTCGCATTGCCAGACTATCCTCTACAGCGTTGCGGAAGAGGGTCTGGCTAGTCCACACAGCATTCCCGGATGGGAGAAAAACGTGCTCTGGTTTATTGGCATTTCTTCACACCGATCGCAATCGTCTTGGGCTACACTAAACCTCCGGACGAAGCCACGGTGCCGCTGCAAAATAGTCTCTTGTTTGAACTTGTTTTGGTGGAACATGTGTACGTTCAAAAGTTGTTTTAGTTGTGCAACAGAAAACTCAGATTGGATGGATAGTCTAGGTTATATTGTGTCCCCGTAGTGTTGAAACAAAAGGTGGAGATCTCAACATGGTGGGTCCAGAACCCAATAAGGACCTTGGACGCAAACATTGACACACTTCTGCCACTAGGTGGCGCTATAGCTGAAAAAAACTGTGTTTCGCCTACAATTAAAAGACGCATTCTCATGAACGGATCCGTACGATATCTTATGTAAATAAGATACACTAAAACGTGTGATATCCTGCGAAATAAGAAGCCCGCCAACTGGTCACGTAACGCCGGCTGGCTACGAGCACCATAACGCCGAGCGGCAGTTGCTAGTTATTCAAGCCGCAATGGAGCCATGCAACGCGGGCTGCAGACCTCCATCACTGCTCGGTCGTATCAGCGGTAGTTATTAGATGTGTTTATTCATGAAAATTCCCGACACGTATGGAAAAAGATTGTGATTTAGATTAAAACGCTCCCAAGGAACACACATTTCCTGGGTGAAAGTCTACAGTTTTCGCTGTCTGGTTTGAAGGTCCTGTGTTTAAATGCCCACCTATCCCTCCCAAACTCCTTTCTTTGCGGCCAGCCGCGTTCCTTTAAATCGCCCGTCAATGTGATGCATACAGCGATAAAAATAAAAAAAAGTGGAATGCTCAAGAATTACTGTACTTAATTTTTCGTATCTTTTTGAATGAATGCTTCATGAGAACAGGCGGAATTAAATAAGACAGTTTGATTCAGCACACGTGACACACTCCAGAGCGTTGGAAATAAAATGGCAGAAGGCATGGGTCTACAGCTGGGGACCCACAGCACTGTGCGTGTATCCACACAATGGCCGTCAGCAGCCGCCCACTGCTTCCTGTTTCCGCTGAGAATAGACAGTTTGACTTTCCAGAGCGCTTACCAAGCAAAATGCCCTGACAGAGTCAATTAATATCAATAACCATTGTGTTCAATTCTGCTGCTGAAACACAAGTGCTGCTCAGCAAGTCAGCCAGCGCAGATAAATATAGAAATGTACAGAATCACATTGTTTCAATAGACAGTGTAAAAGTAAACTGAAATGAAAATAGTCTCTCTCTATGATTAAGTGCAACATAGTATTTCCGTGAGGTCTATTATAGGCTCAATAATGAAAACCAGTGAAGTACAGCCAGTGACGCCCCCCCCATCAAAAACCTACTACAATTTCCTTTAAATAAATAAAGACGTTTAAAGTGATGCAGAAAAGGTGAAAATTGTTGCAAAATTTGTAGTGCTGTCAAACAATTCAAGTTTTTAATTGCAATTAATCAATGTCAGAGTTAACTCGCAAATTATTCACACATTTTTATCTATTCTAAATGTCCCTTGATTTCTTTTAGTTCCATTATTTTTTCTCATTTTAATGCTCCTATCAACATGGAAAATTGGATCGTCTTGCTTTGTTCAATTTCCATCCATCCATCCATCGTCATCCGCTTATCCGGTATCGGGTCGCGGGGGCAGCAGCTCCAGTAGGGTACCCCAAACTTCCCTTTCCCGAGCCACATCCACCAGCTCCGAATGGGGGATCCCGAGGCGTTCCCAGGCCAGGTTGGAGATATAATCTTCCCAGAGGCCTCCTCCCAGCTGGACGTGCCTGGAACACCTCCCTAGGGAGGCGCCCAGGAGGCATCCTTACCAGATGCCCGAACCACCTCAACTGGCTCCTTTCAACACGAAGGAGCAGCGGTTCTACTCTGAGCTCCTCTCGGATGACTGAGCTTCTCACCCTATCTCTAAGGGAGACGCCAGCCACCCTCCTGAGGAAACCCATTTCGGCCGCTTGTACCCTGGATCTTGTTCTTTCGGTCATGAACCAGCCTTCATGACCATAGGTGAGGGTAGGAACGAAAATTGCCCGGTAGGTCGAGAGCTTTACCTTCTGGCTCAGCTCCCTTTTCGTCACAACGGTGCGATAAACGGAATGTAATACCGCACCCGCTGCTCCGATTCTCCGACCAATCTCACACTCCATGGTCCCCTCACTTGCGAACAAGACCCCAAGGTAATTAAACTCCTTCACTGGGGTAAGGACTTACTTCCTACCCAGAGAAAGCACTCCATCGGAATAAAAGTGACTTTTATTGGTATCGCCTGTTTCTTTCCTTTTTCTTTTTACACTTCTCTAAAATGTTGTCCGAAAATGTTCAATTTTACATGTGATATTCTCTCTTGGAGCAAATAATCTCAAATACTCTCTGATTGATGGAGAGTGTAACACTCTCCATCAATAAAAGGGGGAAAAAATATTTTGACGGGGGGTGGGGGGAGAATTTGGTATCAGCTGTGTGCTTGACCATCAAGTGGTATTACAGACTGGACGTGCTGCGATGATAGCTCAGTTCACAACGACCAAACACACAGATCCCATTGGTCTTGTCTATGGAAACATTTGGTAAACTTTCCATCCAGAATCTTATTGCCATCCATTTTGGTGTCTCGCACTCGCAATCTACTTAAAACGTAACGTTACTACTCTTTGGCCCGACTCGCAAGCCCAAACAATTGTGTGCCTGTTGTTTTGTTTCCACTCTAGCTAGATCTGGTGTGGTGTTGTAGTTTTTCTAACGTTATTAGTTAATTAGAAAAATTCTAGAATTAGAAAAAAACTACAAAGTTTGCTGGCCAAAAAGAACATTAATCTTGCGATAAAAAATGTACGCCGTTGAAATGGGTTTGCAATAACGCATTTAACTGACAGGACTAATAATAAGTTTACCAGAATGCAGAAAATAAAAAACGAAATATGCTCAAACCCCCCCCCCCCCACACCCAAATGTTGAACCCAAAGTTACGCCCTAGCCAAATAAACAATATGACATATTATCATTAATATGCTATTTATGATAAGCCTATACAAACAACAATAAGTATTTGCAAGCTATTCTATTCTCTTAACTTGCATTTGTTAATTGTTTGTTAGTCTTTTGTGAGTCTTTTTGTACATTTTGCACAAGGGAAATGAAGAAGATGAAGGATTTTGAATCTTGAATTATAAATCTTGAATCTCTACACAGTATGGCTTGGCAGAACTTAGGCTATTGGTCTAAATGCAAAGTTTATTAACTAACTGGGACATTCATTTATCATATCATAACCGACTCATGTCAGCTTTCACCAACATTACACGTGAATGTTGGTTTGAAATTCCCATAAAATATTGACTGTAGCGCACACTAATGTAATGGACGTAACGTAGCTACGTTAGCCTGTTTCTGCTACATAGGCTGTCATTAGCTTTGGTTGAAAAGGTAGCATCATGCTTTAATATCAAGGGGTTAAACCTCTCCTTTCTAAGGGTAGCTCCTATGGCGTTATATTGATGCTAATAAGCCATCACCCCCATTAGCCACTGCCATTCATTTTGGCGCCACTTTGGCAGTGAATAACTTTACATCTAAAGTGTTTAAATACTCCATTTGTCCGTTGTTTATTTCTAAAAAAACAAAACAATGTATAAAAGACTCCATTACCTTGTAGCTCACATTATGGCTCTGTAGCAGATGTTTTTTGTAAAAATAGGCTAACGATTATGTCATAACCACGTGACTTGCTGTCGCACAGTAGAAGAATCACCATATAGTACAGAAGAAGCACGCAGGCAGTTTGGACTTACATTAACTGTTTAGGTTTAATTACTAATGTTAACTAGCATTTTAGTTAGCAATAATTAGCCTGTGCCTATGTTATCTCCTAACATATATCTACGATCTCCATGCTCTGGTCTCACATCTACATTGTCAAGCTCAGTTGGAGACTGCGCAGTAACGCTCAGCTATGACCAGAAATAGTGCTTCTAATATCCTCAACTGGTCTCCGTCCAGGGCAACGGGATCTGTTGGTCCATTTCTTTAACTGTCTATGGTTAATATTAGGCAATGCTAATATAAGGTGATGCAAACTTCACAACCTGAAGCTGTACATTAGAAGCTAAAATTGATTCTTTTTAAACTATTCACAGGGCATTTGTCATTATCTCCATAACTTTAATAACTCACGTGTAGGCAGACTTTCCCTCTCTTTTTCATTTGCGGTGCCCCGTGTGTAAGAATATGAACAACGTCACGTGACTGGGGGCAGAGGGCATTGTTGAGGGCAAAATAAAAGAACACAAGATTTAACAATTTACTAATGATGGGCTTATCATATTGATGCAGTCACAACAGGAAATAAAAAGGAGAAGAAAAAAAAGTGTCTTCTCCAGTGGGGGCAGCTGAGTCAATCAGGGTAAATGGGCTGTTGCCCTGGGCAACAATAGCCTGTAGTACCTGTGCACGTCCCTGGCAGAGCTTGTCACCATATACATTGGGGCTCAAAAGTTTGGGCACCCCAGGTAAAAATTTGTATTAATGTGCATAAAGAAGCCAAGAAAAGATAGAAAAATCTCCAAAAGGCATCAAATGACAGATTAGACCTTTGTATAATATGTCACAAAAAGTTAGATTTTATTTCCATCACTTTAAAATTAACAGAAAACATAAAAATGGCATCTGCAAAAGTTTGGACACCCTGCAGAGTTTCTAGCATGCAACGCCCCCTTTGGAAAGCTGAGACTGACAGTGTCACGGATTGTTCTCAATCATCGTCTGGAAAGACCATGTGATGTCCATCTTAAGGTTTTAAATGCCCAGACTCATCTGACCTTGCTCCAACAATAAGCACCATGGCTTCTTCTAAGCAGTTGTCTAGAAAACTGAAACTGAAAATAGTTGACGCTCACAAAGCAGGAGAAGGCTATAAAAAGATAGCAAAGCATTTTCAGATGCCAACATATTCTGTTTGGAATGTAATTAAGAAATGGCAGTCATCAGGAACAGTGGAAGTTAAAGCAAGATCTGGAAGACCAAGAAAAATATCAGACAGCAGCTCGCAGGATTGGGAGAAAAGCAAGTCCAAACCCATTTGACTGCACGATCCATCCAGAAAGACCTGGCAGACATTGGAGTTGTGGTACACCATTCCACTACAAAGAGATACTTGTACAAATAGGGACTTCATGGAAGAGTCATCAGGAGAAAACCTCTTCTACGTCCTCACCACAAAAATCAGCGTTTGAAGTTTGCATATGAACATATAGACAAGCCTGATGCATTG
>NC_045737.1:3866407-3866728 GCF_008692095.1 Etheostoma spectabile | reverse complement strand
TTCTGTGGACCGATGAGGTTAAAAAAGATTTTTGGCCGAAATGAGCAAAGGTCCGTTTAGAGAAGAAAGGGCACAGAATTTAATGAAAAGAACCTCTGTCCAACTGTTAAGCATGGGGGTGGATCAATCATGTTATATTGCAGCCAGTGGCACAGGGAACATTTCACGATTAGAAGGAAAAATGGATTCAATAAAATGTAATCAAATTCTGAACGATAACTTGATGCCATTTGTGAAAAAGCTGAAATTAAAGAGAGGGTGACTTCTACAAATGGATAATGATCCTAAACACATCTCAAAATCCACAGTGGATTACATCAA
>NC_045737.1:3866303-3866397 GCF_008692095.1 Etheostoma spectabile | reverse complement strand
CTGAAGGTTTTGCCATGGCCTTCACAATCTCCTGACCTCAACATAATTGAAAATTGATGCGCGACAGACAGAAATCTCAAAGAACCGGAAGACT
>NC_045737.1:3831188-3866293 GCF_008692095.1 Etheostoma spectabile | reverse complement strand
AGAATGGGCGAAGATACCTCAAACAGGACTTGAAAGACTTTTGGCTGGCTACAAGAAGCGTTTCCAAGCTGTGATACTTTCCAAAGGGGGGGGGGGGTTCAAGATGTTAACTCTGCAGGGTGCCCAAACTTTTGCAGACGCCATTTTTTGGTTTTCTGTTATTCTGAAAGTGTAAATGATGGAAATAAAATCTAACTTATTGTGACATATTTTACAAATGTCTAATCTGTCATTTAATGCCTTTTGGAGATTTTTCTATCTTTTTTTGGCTTCTTTATGCACATTTATACAATTTTTTACCTGGGGTGCCTAAACTTTCGAGCCCCACTGTAACCATCTGTATCTGGTTCGGGGTATTCAGTCATCTCAAATTAAAAGTAATTACCTGAATTGGACCAAAATTGATGTTTATTTATATTGTAGGGGTGTCAAATGCCTGATTTTTACGTAGAATTGCTTGTTTTATCCTAAGAAATCATGATACACATATTTAGCCTTTTTGGCATTAGTATCCTCCTAATTACAATACTTTTAATAACAATTAAACGTAATGGTATTCATGTGGACAAAAATCAGAAGTGCCAGTACTCTGTAAAACTGGTGAAATGTATCTAAGTACATTTACTCAAGTACTGTATTGAAGTACACATTTGAAATTCTTGTACTTTACTTTTCTTTCCATGCCACTTTCAACTTCTAGTCTGTTACATACAGGGATGTTGGACTTTTTACTCCACTACATTCATCTGACAGCTTTAGTTACTAGTTCCCCAGTAAATTATACCTGTGCCAGCACCACTAAAAAATAATTAATAATGTGTCTGTGCATTGTCATCTAAGAAGTTCCGCCTTGGGAATATCAAAACACTTTGACACTAAACCCAGAATCTAAATGCCGACATAGTTCAGAAAATAATTCTGAGCCATTTTCTTAAAATAGTGCTTGTCAGCCATTGGTCAACATCACATAAATCTCACATTTTCAAAAGTTATTGATACTTGCATTTTGGAAATTGTCTGCTCTTCCATGGATACATATCTCATTGTAACATCAGCTCACCTTTTGCAGTAATGGCCCTGTGGCTCAGCATTAAAGGAAATGTTGGTGTCTTTCTAGTTAGGCCTACATAATTCAGTGTTTTCCCTATCATGATTATCCAAAATAATGATAAAACGCAGAGTTATAGAAAAATAAATAAATATATAGAGAAATACAGAGAAATAGTCTTTAAGAACGTTCGAATAATTTTGGCAGATTGCATATGAAGTGTGTCTCCTCCATCAGCAGCGATCCGTTCTCCTGTCCAGGCATTCCAACCACAGAGGAGGCAGCGAGCGTCGATCCGTCACGTGACTCGGCCTCCACCAATAGCCGCGCGGCAGTCTAACTTTTGTGATAAGGGAAGCGCAGTAAAGAGCGAGCGGACCAAGGGAGTTTCACTCGGAGGTCTTTAATGGTCTGCATCAGCACACACTTGTACTGGCTGTGAAAGCAGCAGTGTTACATTCACTGACCTTACGGATTCCTATTGCTGTTTTTTTCGTGCTCATGCAAGGCTGCAGCAACACGTTCAGCTTTTAATTCTCAGACAATCATCACTAACTGGCTGGCTGCTGTTCCAATGTTGGGAGACAAGGCTCACGGTAAGACTGTCTATTATTCTACAGGCTGTGTTCTGCAGTCACAGCTTTAGTCTCCATAATAGATTGGCCCATGACTTTATTTTGTTCGAGTCAAGGACCAACCAACTTAAACCCAATAAATCCAGGTAAATGTTGGAGCAAATGCTTTATGGCCTGAAACCTGCATGCCGTAATCCAGGGCATCCACATACCCCTATAATCTGTTGTGTAATTATTAGGATAAATAATTGTCTGATGAGGAAATTACAGCAATGCTTTACAGCCTAGCCAAACACAGTTTTAGCCCCGTTATGGAGCGGCTATTAACTGAACCAACCCGGCTAAGAATGGAATGGAACTTTTTTTTTCTTTTTTCTTTGTAAAAGTAGGTGAAAGAAAAGCATTTAAAAAATCTACTATAAATTTTCAAATGTTATGGATAACAATTTACAAAAAAAATGAAAGATAAAATTATACCTAAGAATAAAAGTAGCCTCTATAATAATTAGTAGCCTATAGTTACTAAACTAAAAACCTTCTGACTGTGCCTATAACATTTTTTAGAATCCCAATAATGTAGCGAAACAACGAAATAAAAAAGAAATAAATAGGTATAATAAAATAATATTATTAATAAAAAAAATAAATAATGTATATAGCCTGTGCAATTCTATATTATTTAAAAAAAAAAAAATAGAAATGTGTAATTATTAATATTCTTATTATTATTAGGCCTGTCTGCTTGGTGCTGATAGCGCGAGCCCCCAAGGAGAGCCCTCGTAGTGCGCGTGTCCCCCGGACCGCTTCCAGGCTCGCGAGACGCCTCTGTTTCAGGCCTGCGCATCTGCAGCTGCCTCCCCGCTCGCTCCCTGTTATCACTTCACTTCCACTCTCTCTTACGTGTTTAAATACTGCGTGTTGTCGATAATATTGGCTAATATAGAATATTTCCCATGTCACCGTGTGATATTTCCCATGTCACCGTGTGATTCACACAGGCGGTTCTGTTCACCTCCCTCTTGAAGGGACTCCGACGGCGGGCTTTTTTTTTTTTTAAATCCTTTTCATCACAAGTGTGAGTGTGTCGTGAGTTCATTTCATTTAACTTTTTACACGCCCGGATACATTTTAATTCAATTTATTTACAGTGTCAAATCGCAGGAGTTATCTCAGGACACTTTACAGATAGAGTAGGCCAAGACCACTGTAGGCTATCATTTACGGAGACCGAACGATTTCCCGCCCCAAGAGCGAGCATTTGGTGCGACAGTGTCAGGCAGACACGTCGGGCAGACCCCGTCTGTTGGTGGACGGCTATCTGCCGCTGCCGGTTGGGACACAGAGACACTAGCCTACAGACATACAGAAATATGATTTATAATAAGCATAGCAGCTGGCGTCCTCTGTCACCCATACGCGTGTAGGTCGGTGGCCGGGACATCCACTTCCACAGAGTGGAGTCAGAGTCTGAGTACGTCTTTAAACTCGACAGCCTACAAGGCGAATGCTAATGCGGCCATCTTTAGCTAGGCTATATTTGACTTTGGATACTAGTTTGCCCGCCGTGATAAATGTGATAAAAGTCTAAAGGAAATGCATGCCTGTGTGGAGCGGTTTCAAACTGATGGAAATTTAATTTTTTTTACAATTTTCATAATGTAGACCCACACAGAAATTACTCTACATCAACGCAGACAATGTAGCCTAAAGAATTAAAGGTGCTCAATTAATTTAGATATTTAAATATTTTAAGTATAAGCTACATATTCTAGAGCCTACATAGCCTATAAATAGGCTGTTATTCTGTGAACAGGATTCACATTAGGCTTAAATATATTGAGGAAATATACAGTTGTCTAAACACATCGCATGGCTGTATTATTATTATTATTATTATTATTATTATTATTATTATTATTATTATAGCCTAATGATTAGGCATATAATTTCGATCAACTAATACATAGATAAATGAGCTATTTTCTTTTCTTATTGTATTTATTCGTTCCATTTTTAATGTCAGATTAAATTGCATTAAATGTGACACAGCAACAACATATCGACAGCACTGAAACTATGTTGCGTTGTTTAAAATGCATTTAAATGATTGCGGCAAATTACTAAGAAATGTCGTTTCAGTTTAAAGATGACGGCATTATCATGTCTGCGAAGAGAAGAAACCGATGTGAGAGGTGAAGCACGATCAGATTAAATGCCATCATTGAAACGAGGGCTCAAAAAATAGCACCAGCCAAATGCCGGTGAATAGGCAAATGGTTGGTAGGTTTCTATTTGGCCATTCGCCAGCCAAAAAAGTAATGTTAAACTATTGAGTGACTGGTAAAATTTGAATATTCACTATAGCCATTTAACTGTTGGACAAAAAAAAGTGAATTTTGCACTCTGATCGAAACACACATTATGCCTGAAGTGTATGGCTTCTATTTCTATATTCCAATTTTTCTATATACATCACCCACATATAAGTGTGCATAATATATTTACGTTAAGCTATGCATGTGCGTGCATGCGTGCGTGCGTGCGTGCGTGTGTTAGTGTGCGCGTGTGTGTGTGTGTGTGTGTGTGTGTGTGTGTGTCAATATAAATAAATTGATTTACATACTGAAAGGGATGTTTAAAATGGCCATTCACTACTAAAATTCAGCTGGGCCATTTTTCATGTTGTGCTTGTGCGTGCGTGCGTGCGTGCGTGTGTGCGTGTGGTGTGTGTGTGTGTGTGTGTGTGCGCGTGTGCGCGTGCACTTGTGTCCCAGGTGTCACGTTGAAGGTTATGGAATACACATATGATGACGACCTGGAGGAGCTGTGTCCTGTGTGTGGAGACAAAGTGTCCGGATACCACTACGGCCTGCTCACGTGCGAGAGCTGCAAGGTAACACATCCAAAAAATATAAAAAATGTTGTTTACATTTCGTTTTCTACCTACTGTCCTTTTTTTATTGTGAACAGCTCAATGCTTTGTTTAGTAAGTACAGATGTGTATTTGGCAAATACGCATGATGTTCAAATACTGACATGAAACATAAATTGGCAAGTAATCTTAAAGATCTATAGGAGAAGGGAAAACAAGCTGAGATGACGAGAAGAGAGAGAATAGACTGTGTTTGTCTTTTATATTTAATATTTCTTTGTCGTTAGTATTTCCTCTTCATGTATTTGTCATATTTGCATGTACGGTGAGACCGGAAGATGTCTGTGGAAGGCTGGTGCTGTCTTGTAATCCCACATGGGATGGGCCAAATGTTTCAGAACTTGTCCAGACGCGTCGTTTCATGTCGAGGGCTTTAAGTCTGCATGTTAAAATGTTTTATAGCATGCCTGCTCCCCCCCCCCCGCTGTTTCTTACGTGTCTCTGGGTTTCAGGGCTTCTTCAAGAGGACGGTGCAGAACAACAAGAGGTACACGTGCGCGGAGAACCAGGAGTGTAAAATAGACAAAACGCAGAGGAAGAGATGTCCTTTCTGCCGCTTCCAGAAGTGCCTCAACGTCGGGATGCGGCTAGAAGGTACACTTTCAAACCCGGAATTATAAGAGATTAGTGTGTCTTTTCACCATAATATCATAATAATCATTGGCTAATAATAACAATAATATTAATAATTAAGGGCTTCATTTGAGGGTTCTGCGTTTTTTTTGAATTTTTTTAGCACAGCAGACACTTCATTTCCTCCATTCTGTGTACTTTTTGTGCCTTTTCTGCATTAAATCTATGGTGCAAATGTCTTTAATTATGTAAAGGAAATTATCAGTAGATATTTGGGGGGGGTGCACTGGCAATTCATGTTAATATATTAATACATTCATCTATTGGATTGTTCAACCGTACAGTGTTTTGGGATTTCCTTTTTTAGGTTTTATGTACATCCTAACGAATAATTGTTTGCATCTAAATGTAATGATATTAATAATGATAGGCTACTAATAATACTAATGCATATATACTGTATATACAGAGTATATATATACTGTATGGTATCACTATATTTATGCCATTATTATTTTATGTTTTTGCCTCTGTTGCACATTTTTCATTGTGCATTTCATGGTGTTTTGATTCCAACAGTAATTTCAAAAATGTACCTGTAGGCACTTATTAATAGTGTATGAAATGATTATATCATAAAAAAAAAGCCTTTATATAGCCTTTTTTTGCAATTTGTGTGCCGGTGGCTCTCATGCTGTTTCATATACACATGGGATGGGATTCATTCCCAGACAGCAATGCAGGAAAGCACCTGCTTCCGTAGCAGAAAAAGGACACATTCTTGACTTACTGATAAAACCCACGAGACTCCCCTGTTTTAAATCAAAAGCTCTATTTAGACTACAAGAAGGAGTGGAGCTGCACAGACTCTGGGGATTCTTCTCGGCCCTAAAAAGGGAAATCTAAATGACCAACATGTCTGATTTTTAGGGATTAGTTGGGGATACTGGTGAAATGCAAGTTAGGATTTGCCTCCCTGCTGTTACAGTTCAATGCTCATTGAGGAGTTTTTCAAAATGGGTGGATCATGGCAGCGCGGAAGAATTCAGTAGAGTCTGTGTTTTCATCTGTAAATCTGTTTTTCACCTCTTGTCTCTTGTGTGACAGCGGTGCGCGCAGACCGCATGCGTGGGGGGAGGAATAAATTTGGCCCCATGTACAAGAGAGACAGGGCCTTGAAGCAGCAGAAGAAGGCTTTGATACGATCCAGTGGCTTCAAGCTGGAGAGCGTGGCGCCTCCGCCGGCATCTCCTCCGCAGGCCGACTACGGCTTCCCCGGCTCCCTGCACAGCCTGCCTGCCATCTCCAAAAGTCTGCTCCCCTCCACCCCGAGCTCCATCACGCCTACAGACTACGAGTCCAACCTCTACGGACCCCCATCCCTGGGTATGGCCATGCAGTCCCACATGCCCCTCGCCGCTCAGTACCAGTACACAGCCTTCCCCGGCAGGGCCATTAAAGCCGAGTGCCCCGACTACACCAGCTCCCCCGAGTCTCTGACAGGATACCCGTACCCAGACATGTACCCGTCGGCCTCGCCGCAGCCGCCCAGCCTGCCGCCGCTGGTGCTGGAGTTGCTGTGCTGCGATCCGGATGAGCTGGCGGTTCAGAATAAGATCGTGGCTCATCTGCAGCAGGAGCAGAGCAGCCGTGGCCGGCTGGACAAGCCCAGCACCTTCAGCCTCATGTGTCGCATGGCAGACCAGACGCTCTTCTCCATCGTGGAGTGGGCTCGGAGCTGCGTATTCTTCAAGGAGCTCAGGGTGAGTCCCAAATCCCTTTATCCTATATCCTCATGCTCACACAGGCACATATGCGCATGCTCCAATTGGTGGAGGATAATGTCACCTTTCACAGCTGAACACAACACACTTCTTTTATGCAATAGACCACTGTCTTATTACAACACTGCTTTGGTTTATCTCCCTTCCTTTAACCTGGTTTTTATACACATTGTACTCCAGTGGTTCTCAAACATTTTTATCCAGTGTACAAGCCAAGTACCCAGTGTACAGCACAAAACATTTTTGGTTTAAAAAAAGCCTGTATAGAGAGTTACAGTCTGCGCCTGTTTTGACAAAACACCCTTATTGTAACTGAAAAACACCTAAATGCTAGCTTGCATTTCAAATGTTTTTATCCCATCACTACATCCATTTGCCATTATAGTTTAATTTGTTTTAGGAATTTGCGCCCAACAAACATAATGTGTGTCCATCTGTTTAGGAATGTACAAATTAATTATATAATACTAATAATTTGAAATTCAAAAACGACCAAAAGCCAGAAGTATCCCCTAACAAGCGCTCAGAAAAACTGGACTGGTTTTACCTTTTGAATACCCATCAAACGTTGAAAATCAAATACAGGCTACCAAATGGAGAAGAATTGACATTGAAGTCAACCTCATTACCTGTCTCATTTAATGCCTCAAATGAACTTATGAAACTTGGATCAATCCACCAACACTGGCAATATAGTGCAAGTTAGGGTAATGTAATGTATGTAAAAGTAATGTATTAATATTACATGGGGCTAGATAGCCCCATGTAAATTTTGAATATTTTAATTTTGTGACATATAATAAGTTTTCTTGGTTTCTCAGGCTGTGATTTTCTCTTTTATTTTTTTAACCACTTAGTCATCATATCCACATTGATGACTATTTTTCTCATTGTGAAAATATTTTGTGAAAGCACCAATTGTCAAGCCTACAATATTGACATCAATGTATTTGGTCAAAAATCTCCTGATATTTGATTCTCTCCGTATCGCCCAGCTCCAGTACAGGTCAAAACTACCTACACTACTTATGAAAAGCTGTGTTCATATTTAATGAAGTGTTTCAAGATTATTAATTCTTGAATGGCAGCTACAGCTGATGTTCTTTTGGCCATCGTGGATGTCCCATTACAATATTACTCCCAAGCTGTAACGAGGATTGTCGTGCTGTTTCCTTTTTGTTAATTCTTCTTTTACAACATAACATGTTAATGGAACAAAATGACACAAAAATAATGGCATCTTAAAAGCACACAAGTAATAATCATTTATTAATCCTGCAAGGGGAAATCACAACATTTTAACTCTGTTGTTATTATTATACACATCACACAGGTCTAAGTTGCACACATGCTCAGTACCCATACTGCACTAATGGAGATATGTCAGAGTGTGGGGCTGCCCATGGAAAGGACAACCTGGCAGTGGGGGGTTAGGGGCCTTGCTCCAAAACACATTTGCAGTGCCCAGCATCTCTCCAGCTACAAGTCCACCCCCATACTTTGATTAGTTTGGGGACTTGAACCAGCAACCCTCCAGTTCCCAACCTAACTCCCTAGTGACTTAGCTACTGTCGCCCCACAAGATGCTTCACAAAGACGAAAACATACTGTATACAAGCATAAAACGCACACACACACACACACACACACACACACACACACACACACACACACACACACTCACACACATGTGACTTTTTTGTTGTTTTTTTCCCCACGTTTTTGAAGCTTTTCCTGTCATTTTTGTAACTTTTTCTATGTTCTTTCATAAATTTAATGAAAGTAGAAAAGTGATCATTTATTTTACTTGTGAAGTGTGTTGCATGGAACCATCCACGTTATTGTTTTTGATAATTTGGTTGAAAGAAAGCCAAATTTCTGATATAGAATCATTTGGAAAATGGGTCAAATTTGACCCAAGGACAACACAAGGGACGCACATACACATAGCTTTGACAAAAAAGAATTATACAGTTTATTTTTAAGATGAGTTGGTATATGACGTATGTTTTCCTTTAACAAAATACATGAATGCATGCAAAGTCAATGATGTGGACTCGTACGCCCACAGTTCACTCACATTCACTCAGAATGGACTTTACGAGCACAAACCACAGTTGGCAACAGCTGATTTTTGTGAGAGACTGGAGAATTGTCATCAGATTTGCTATTTGTCAAACTTATTGTTCACTGATGAACTACCTTACTACCTTAGTCGTGGCAAGATGATTTCCATGCTTTAGGTAATGAGACCGGAAGGGAAAAAAAAAAACTTGACAATAATAATGTGGAGTAAAGTATAGACTATATGATTTGAACTCTAAAACATGGCTAAAGCACACGCACACACACTAGAACGCTTCTTATTTGCTTCATGATTTGCCTCTGCAGGAAGAGGAGCAAAATATAAAGCTTTATGAAATAACTATATCACAAATGATTAGATAATGTTGTATCAAAATTTGATGTAGGTTATATACCCAAATGGAATCTGCAGAATTTTTTCTTTTTATTACAGTTCAGAGCAATGATCCGAAGTGAAAATCTCTGCATGTGGTGAAGATTTGTTTACATTCTGAGTTTAAAAGTACAATTTTAAATCTGTAGAAAATTTGACAGAATGTGGCCATGGTATACTCTGGTGTGTCCTATTTCTTATTTCTATTCAGGGCAGCTGTTACAGATAACACAGCATAATCCTTGAGTTTATTATAACAATAATAATAATAATAATAATAATAATAATAATAATAATAATGACTTTATTCAGGATACAGTAGAAGGTTCATGGTAGGTAAAGTACCAAAAACATAACATAACACAAACCTTCACCTGTAATATACAAACAGGAGCGCCATTGTCTTCACACTCTGGAGGAGAACCTGACAGGGCTAAATCAGTGCAGGCTTAAGCCCTCATAATTCATGCATCCATGCATCAATACATATTTCTTATTAGGGCAGAACAGGTAGACGCACCAACACTAACAGACATTTGACTAGCACCACGCCATCTTGGTAGTTTTAGAACAGGGGGGTCAAACTTAATTTCACTGAGCACTAAACTGGAAAATGAGAAACACGTCACGGTCCAGACATGCAGAGTTTATTGACATGCTTTTGTTTGAGAGAAAAAGTAAAAATATGTTGACTGAGTTAGCTTTTCTCACTTAAAGTTGGGCCCTCATAAAGACCTAAAAAGTTGGAAAAACGGTCCTAGCCATTGTTGAAAAAAGCAGCAAAAACATTTAAAAAAAAAAAGACAAAAAAGGTGGGGAAAAAAACAACATTGGAAAAAGCTTCAACATTTTCTAAAAAAGCTCCAGAAATGATAGGAAAAGTGCCCAAAACATTGAATAAAGCAACTAAAACGTTGAAAAAAGTGACCTAAATTGATATGCTAACCTGGTCAAAATCTGCTTGGGTCCATATTTGGCCCGCAGACCTTGATTTTGATTTGTTTTATAAGATCTATATGTTAATTATGTTGCGGCTCTAAAAATACAAAGTTACAGTAATGAGGAATGAGTACTGTGGCAGGATACTGTGATTCCTCAGTACTGAACAGTAGCTGTCCACACACAAACACATCAGGGGATAATGACTGGACATACATCAGTGTCTCACTCCATCACCTCCAGCACTGTGTTGTCTTTGTGCTCTGTGCCACAGACACACTGCAGTATTGACACGTCAGAGGATTTAGCGACAGTCCAATTGAAGTGCCATGTTGGAGAAATCAATACTATTGTTGTGGTTAACTGTGATGCTGCTTACACACTGGCTTAATACACTTATTGCTCCAAGTGCAATCAGCCCAGGTACTAACAAGGTACACAATATTATAGGGCTGCGACTAGTTTCACTTTGCCAGACCTTCCTCCACAGTGCTACGGAGGAAGGTCTGGCTAGTCCACACAACAATCCGGAATGGGAGAAAAACGTGCTCTGGGTAATTGACATTTTGTTAAACCAATCACAATCGTCTTGAGTGGTGCCAAGCGCCAGGCGGAGCCATCGAGCCGCTGGAAAATAACCCCGAGAGGGAACTTGTTTTGGTGGAACACGTGTACGTTCAAAAGTAGTTGTGCAACAGAAAACTCAGATTGGACAGAGGTTGAAGAAAATATTCACATTTAACAAGCTGCAATCAGAGAATTTTTATTCTTTTTCATAAACTTGGAACCATGGAAAAAAAAATCCTGCACTCTGCTCTTGCTATAGCATCAGCGTTTATTTACAAAAAAATAATAATTTCTGTTAATAAAAGGTGATGACTCTGCTATAACAACAGCAGAGTGTGGGATTTTTTTCCTTTTTTCTCTCCTTTGTTCCAAATTGATTAAATTCTCCAACTTTTGGACATGCGAATAGCTTCTTCAAAATACTTTTTTTTATAAAAAATGAAATAAACGGATTCATTGATAATCAAATAAATTGCAGATTAGAGCTGCACCACAAGGAGGAAAACATGCTATAACTTTGAATATCGTTATAATGACATAACTTGCAATAAATACACAGATATTAACGTGCAATATGTTCTGCCTGTCTACTGCTTTCAGTACTCCACTAAAATACAAAAAACTGCTTATTGAAATTAAAACAAATGAAAAGAAATCATTGTTGAGTTGAATATAAGAGGCACTACTAAAACACAATGACCATTACTTTTAAAAGTGCAGTTTCTGCTGATATTTTCTTTCAACTAACACAACAAATCACTCGTCAATGTTTTAAATTCCTGCAACAAGTGTAAAGCCGAGTCTGGTTTCTCACTGTTTGGATTCTCTGCTTGCACCAAAACGGCAACACACTGAAGCAGATGTCTGACGTCTTTGTATAAACTGCAAGACTGAAAGCTGCACAGTATATCAGTATACCCAAAATCTTCTACAGCAGAAATCTTCAATAAGGAACTGAGGGAGTCCTCGAAGGTACTGCAGGGGGGCCACCAAATTATTGTTTTATTATTATCATTATTATTATTATTATTATTTTTTTTTCAAACGTTATAACAGGTCTGAAGTTTTAAATGAACGTAAGTCCAACATATTAATAGCCAAGAAAAATTGGCTTATTTATGAATTATCTTTTCATTGGATTTTTTTTACATACCATTGATGACAGGCTTACTGGCCTGTAGGTGAGGTAGCCACTAAGTTAGCCACCCAAAGAAAAAGTTAAGCTTTAAGGTTTCACTTTGCTACATGTATCTTTAACATTACAACATAATGTATAAATATATGAATATGTCAATAATTATTACTTTAATAGCGTTAAATTGTATGCACCATAAGGTGTGTTCATGTGAGGGCTTTAGGTCGCCTTACATGTTATTGTAGGCCCAGTTTAATATGCATCTCAATATTATACAATACGCAGTGGGGGGGTCCCAGCTCTGTCTCTCTTTCAGCTAATGGGTCCTTGGTTTAAAAAACGTTACAGACCCCTGTTCTACAGTAAGAGCCCCACTCACTTATTCGGTCTCCATGCTACATTAAGTCATATTAAAGGGTTGGTTCACCAGATAAATTATGGAAACACCATAGAGCAACGTCACTGCATAAGTGATGTTATTAACATAAACGCTCTGATGTTCAATACTCTTTTCTTGTCATGCATGGACGACCAGAAGACTATAGCTGAATTAGTGGTGATGTGTGAATGTGACCAAATCATATTGATCTACAATAGTGTTTTCACCTTTATTTATTCAGGGAGCGGCAATTGAGAGCAAGCTCTCATTTCCATTGATGCCCCGATTACATTCCATGTAAAATTACAATACATATAAATATTACTGAAGTAGTAATTAATATATAATATACAGATGCAATATACTGTAGACACATACAACAAGTACAGAATGTTAAACAACTCAAAGTGCACATGTACGTTCTGAATACATGGACTCATTTAGCAGACATTTAAAGTGATTAACTGGAATCAGGCACTTTAATTTCGTTAGAATCTGCAGGTTATACCATTTATATGGAGCATAATACTCAAATGCAGTTTGCCTATTGCTGTCCTAACAAATGGAATATTTAGGACCAAGGAATCAATTGTGCAGGTGCCATAGTGATACAATTTTAAATTCAGCAAGCTTATTAAATATACAGGCAATTTGGCTTTGTAAGTAAATACAATGCAGTCTTGCTGCCTTCTTAGAGCCAAGGAAGTCCAGCCTATATTTTGATGAAAGAGACAGTCATAAGTACTAAATCCATCACCAGATATAAATCAGAGTGAGAAACTACATCAAGTGGCTTCAATGTAGAGGAAGCCAAATGCATCAACATGCTACCCCTGTAATCTGAAACTGTTAGAAACGTAGCTTGAACGATCTGTTTTCTACAACTGGTGAGGCTCGACATATTTCTATAAAAGAAAGCCAATGTTAACACAGACACAGCTGCTGTCTTTCCTGCAAAAATGTTCTCACGCATCGCCAAATGCTGTCTAAACATGCAGTTACTTTGGTTTTATTTGTCCAGGTTTTGAGATATCTGCTCCCCAACAGAATGCAGGTGAATGGAATTTGGTTTTGTAACATTTACAATTTTCAACAGCAACATCTCTCGTTCCAGAAACTGTTCCTCAGTTTCTCCACATAACACGGTCAAAGCTTTCCTTCTTCAGTAGAGGGTAAATCCTATAAAATTAGCTGACACTATGTTATGATATCTCCAGGGATACAGTATCTCAGATTCTTGGCAATTAAGACCAAAACTCTTTGCATGGCTAGATATGTGTGAGAAAAAATGATTATTTTGTTGTTATTTCAAAATTTAGGTGCATGAACTCTTTTTATTGTTTAATTGAATCAGACTGAATCAGACATCAGACATTGTCCTTGTTAACACTATTTTAAAATGACATGGTCATTCACACAACCCAAAGTGTGAAAATGCTAAAAGTGACAATTGAATGCGTCGTTGCTGAGAACATCCAGAAAGAGTCTGCCTTTTTTGTTGTTACTTTTGTACCTTCCTTCTCTCAGAAACAAAGACCACATTGTGGTGCTGATGAGGTTTGTTGTATCATCTCAGACTAACAAGAACAAGGTATCTTTACACTGCCTGTGTAAGAGGGATACTTGGCTGAAATGCATTGCTGATACAGACGAGAAGCACAGAAGTTGCTCCTCTATCATTATCATGGAATTGTTACATAAAATATACATACAAATAACACATTATTCAATCCTTACCTGAATATGCAGATTCCCTATGTACAATATACTGTATAACAAACTTCAATATTTATTCACAATTTTTTTCTTTACAATTAATTCACAAAAGTATAAGTATATATCATAGGACAAAATGCAGATATGTGAAATGGGACACAACCGGTTTATGGATGCCCAGACACTAGCAAATAATAGATATCATAAATACTTTCATATTGTTTGGATAAAAAGGAACACAAAAAAACTCTAACTGCCCTAACCCTGCCTAAGTGATCCCAAAACATTAATCCATCAGCCCAAACATAAAAGGCAATCAACATAAAAATAATAACATAAGAATAACAAAAAGGATTTCAGAGTCACTAGTTTAAATGTCCTCAGCCTTTTAGAGTATCCAAGCTTAACTGTTGTCTTAGTCTCTTTTTTTGAAAAGAGACACACACAAAGTAATTTCTATAGTCTATCAACCTCATTCCTGACATGTGGCCCTCTTCATACCCAACTAAAGCTTGTCCACATCTGTTTGTACATTCTCTCACAAAATCACCAGTTTTCATTTGAGAAATCCTTTGACGCATAGGAGGTGATGCACCAAAGCATTGTAACAACTTCCACTTCATGTACAGTATGTTACAGGTTTGACATCAGTGCCCAAAATGGGTACCGGCACCTTTTTTTTGTCCACTGAACCTTTAGTTCTTATTGTGTACGGCCACGTTCTGCCGTGAGGAGGTATGCCCTAACCCCTAATACATGCGTAACTGCGTCTCTCTAATAGCAGCTTAACGCTGAGAAGACAGTGCTGAATATGTCTTTGTTAATATGGATATTGGATAAACATATTATTGTAGCACTGGTCGCTGTAGGCTATTGTGCCCGACCAGACCGTGGTGGTCCGTCTGGCCTGTCGGCCACCAAATCTTTAGCTTTGCACACAACCAACCTTTTCAGAGCTGAATATCACAACACTGCAGTGTTATAGCCTTCAGTTTATGAATAAATGTAGTCTTGATTTGGGGGTCATTTAAGTCTAAAAGTGTTGTAAATATAGTTATTTAAGTAAATTGAATCATACCACAATTAACTTTAATTAAATAAAACATTATTTCCCACAAAATAGTGGCTAGTGAAAATGCTGCGTAGCTAACTTTGAAAAACCGCTAGCCACAGTGGCTGGTGAGCACGAGTTAATGTCAAGCCCTAAATGTATGTAACGAAATGCATAGAAAAATACATTTGAGGGGATATGTTAGCATGGTATGAATGTAAATAGATACAAAAATATATCCAAAACACATGTGGTGATAATGTCATGCACTTGCTGAATCAGGGTACTGGCACCTTTTGGAACAATTCAGCCACTGTTTGTTGTCATGTTGTTCAGCATGTGGTTTGCACTTTCTGTTGTTTTCATATTGTGTCCAAATGACTAGAAGCGTAGCACAAAATTCTGAAACTTGCACATATGCAGTCTCAGTGGGTCCCTTTACATTCATACATTCATTCACACATAACTGAAATTAAACACATCTGTTGTAGGGCAATCAGTAATGAACCTGATGATTGTTGAAGTCTTTAATATGCATTGGTTAATGTCAGTGGAGGATGGTAATTTCATTTAAAGATCTAATCATCCATCCATTCATTCAACTTAAATAGTTACCATACATTATATATCATACATTTTGTATATGCACAGTATGTATCACACATTTTTCATGTTACATACTCTTAGCAAGATAACAAATATACATAAAATATGTTTAATTTTAAACACCTACCAAACATTTTTTACATTTTGCAATCAACTAATCTAATGTTAAGTTAGCAAGCTAGCGCACTCCGGCCCGTCGGCCTTAATTCCCTGCTGCTGACGATAAAAGTGGATAACAGCAGCAGGGACACAGCCACTGTTAGTCCCTAGGAACCCCAAACCCAGCTGGCACAAATGCCAGCACTGGGTGCTAACAACTCTAACAGCAATAACACACCATATCAGACCCAGCGCATTCTCACTTCCATGGCGTCAAAAACAGACCCTTGGTCAGGTAACTTTGGCCCTTTTTTGGAAACGCTATAAGTCTCCTTTAGCATCATATCTAAACACGCTTGGTTGGGACTCGTGGCCTCACTTTTTTACGCTCCGGGTAGGGACACACATTTAACTGACAAATTGGATATAGGAAAAGTTTGTGGGTGGGGTTACAAACGGTCTTCTGGGTGAAAGCGACCCATACAGCATTTTGAGCTGTCATACAACTTGCTACAGTTGTCGCTCTTAATATTACGTCATCTTAAAGTGCCGCGGAGCTGCTGATCTGCCCAGAGCATTCCATACACACTCTGAAGGGTGCTTTTGTGAGCCAATGCTCAAGCGCCTGTATTGGGAGTGCAAACCCATGGGGGCTGTGTCTGGCTGAAATTGAGCCGCCACAGCGGCCAACCAAAGGTCCACGGAGAGAAATTACATTACATTTAAATGTCACTACAGTAAAAACATCCGTCTCAAAAGTCTTTGTCGGCTTCTTTTCTATGCTTTTGCTATCATCTTTTGATAACCTTAAACCTAACCTTCACCAAGAGCTGTGAGTGCCTCAACAAAACCATAACAAACATACATGCTGTAGTTGCTATGACACAAAAAATAATTCGTCAAACTATTGATCCAGTCAACACTAATCATTTACTTATGATTAATGACTAATAATGTGCAATACACAATACAAATTGCTGTTTAGATTCTGAGAAACTGAATTATATCACTGTGCTCATGAACAAGAGAGTGGCAATCTGTGGTTAAAGGAAATGGTGGTATATTAGGATGGGAAATGTATTTACCATTCTCAGATGTCAGAAAATATAAATTAGGTTAATACTCTGTCAAATAAAGGGATCTTTTAGTTTGCATTAATGAATCCCCTTATAGGAAAACACAGGTTGGCCTTTTGTGCAGTAAGGTCACATCAGTAGTTTTCCGGTATGTGAAACCATATGACAGTTTTTTTCTCCCCAAAACAACCGTTCAGCCTTTTTTTGCCTTCTCAAAACCTTGTGTTATACACATCTGATGTATTTCTGTTGATAGTCAGACCATTCTTATGTACAGTGTACAGCCAACATGGGCAGTGAGAACAAAGCTGTGCATATTTTTGCCAAGAAAGCCTTGCACTGAAAGAGCTGTTTCCCTCGGCTGGATAATTACATTCCATGCAGGCGATAACGGCAAAATGTCTCCTCTGCACTGCTCTGCTCTCGCTGCACTCATCTACATTGTTGCTAAATCGCTAGCAGAATGGAAGCTATTGATTTCTGCAGTTCCCCCAGATGTGGGCTTTGTCGTGTCTTGTGTTTGACCTTCCATTCACCTGTTGAACATGGAAGATGTTGCTGAGGGAGTGAGCACAATATACATAATAAATGTTCAGCTACTGAAAGCGGCACACACCACACAACAATGTCGATTTAAAAGTAACTCGAGAAGATTTGAAAATAGATGCATTGGAAAACTACCCTGAGCTACCAAATAGTGTAACAGCATTGGAAACCTTCTATAACGCCCATGTCTGTTATGCATCATATACACACTTATGTGTTATAATTATAGACTGTTAATGTTATTGGACAGAGCATGTGTGACGTCACCCATTAGTTTATGGAGATCTGCCATGAGTCGTTGAGTGTTCCATTACGGGCGCAGCCATCCTGGTTGCGGATGTGACAATTTTAGACTAGAGGGAGGAGTGAGGGAGGAGCCACTGACAGACGTCAGCTGAGAGTTGCCAACGGCGCTTACACTCTACATTACGTTACACACTTTCACTGGCAATTTGGATGCAACTGCTTCTGAAAGCTAGCCTACGTGATTTGAGGAAAGATTTTCGCCATGGAGAAACCCCCCCCCCGCTTTAGCGTTGATTTTAAAATCAACAAGACCCATGTCGCCCATGGGTGGAATTCACATATAATGCAGGTTTAAGGCACTTCATCATTTGCAGCACTTTGCCAAACCGGAGTCAATGTTTATAATCTGCTCATAGCACTGTATGACTTTAGTTGTAAGCACTCATAAATATTCATAATGTTTTATAACAATAATCATGACACATTGTAAAGCATTTTATGAGGACTTACAATACAAGTATCATAATACTACACAATTGCTGGTCAGTCACTGATATCATTTTTGCAAGGATCATACATAATACATAATAATCACTTTTATAATGCAATAATGGGATTATTTTAAGTGCTTATTTGGTGCTTTAATAAAGCAATACAAATGCAAGGAAGTTATAAGTCAATATAAGTGGTCATTGTTTGCTTTAAGTAAGGTAAAAAAACAATTATTATATTATATCACATTATAGATAAATCTGTGCAAGAACAACAAAGAACACTAAGTAACATCTATGTATTTGTTTAACGGGTCATAACAGAAATTGAGTACTCCAATTTGACACAGCTTTTTGATGATGAACAACTGACTGGACGTTTCACCAATGTAATGTTTCCCCAGAAAACTTACTCTAAAGACTCAACTGACTCCAATGATAGATAATACCTGAAACAGTGTCTACTTTGCCTGTAGTTTAAAAAAAAATACAGATCATAACAGACTAGTGAACCTTGCAAAAATTATGTCAGCGAGTGAACAGCAGTTATTAAGTATTATAATATTTGATCTTAAACGTCATTATAAAATGTGTCATATCATTGTTATAAAGTAGTATTAATAATAAAAACAGGTTTGTTGTTGAGGTGCAGCACAAGTTAAGATTGTTTCTAATAGGGTTGGGGTTAGGGGGTTTGGGTTACAGCACAGCTGTTATCGGCTCTAAGCAGTCCAAAGAAGTGCTGCTGCGAAGGACTAAACAATGAGAGGTGAAAAATACACTGTGCGCTGAAGATCCAGTTTCAATGATTTATTCCACCACATCTAAAATAGATTAAAGTTACTTTGTGATGCAAGTGTGTGAGTGGGGTCAACAGAAAGTGGCTTACCCCCTCTCTGTCAAAGCCCAAAAAACAGGTAAACAGATGAAGAAAACAAACAGACTTTAGCACTTCTGCCCAAACCCTAGTGAACACGCCCACCACCTACAATATTAGTGCATAATATACTAGTCTAGTCAACTTTATTTATTAATAGTCATATACACACAGTACAATGTAGTGCCATTTTATTTCTGCATTCTTAACACATCCTAGCACTAGGAACAGTAAACAGCTCCACCTGCAGAATCCAGGGAGCAACTTGGGGTTCAGTGTCTTGCTCTGGGACACTTTGAAATGTGGCCGGAGGAGCCTGGAATTAAACCGCCAACCTCCGTGCAACCAGCCACACAAATTCCCCCATGATCGATGAGCCTGATAGATGTCTAATACTTCTACTTGCTCAAAACAAGCTAAATCTAAACTTGCTGAATGGTTGTTCTAGGTGTTGTTGCAGACAAGGTTGCTATTTTAGTTTTACCAGAACTGATTTTTAAAGTTTGATACTAATATAATATATGTGTGCCAATGTTGCCACTGCCAGACCTTTTTGCTGATATGAAATGTCCCTAACAACATCAGCCAAAATTGAAAACTGTCAGTCTGCCAACTGTGGAAGCTTGTGGATTGTCAGTAACAATGTATGTCTTTTGTTTGTCTCTTACACTCCTACTTTAATCCAGCACTTAATATGTTTGACCAAAGGAATCATAATTTGCATATTCTCACACTGTAAGCAGAGCACCAAACATAGAAAGGAATGGCCAAATAGAGCTGACTAGTACATGCTGTTCTCATGAAGCATTCAAACATATATTTACGAAAACTAATGCACTGTTATTTGTATGTATTCCATTGCTGTATGCACCACACTGACCGCCGCTGTATACGAGCATTCTGATCTGCATATGGAGGAGGTTGTGGTAGATGGGGGGACATAAAACACTGGGCCTTAAAGCAGGGGAGTGGAGTTCATGTCCCAGGGAAAACTCAAGACTTTCACCCAGGAAACATATTAAGGGGACAGGCGTGTAAATCCAAACCACAATTTTTTTTTCTAATCTTAACTAGTCCTTCTGGTTGTTGCTGCATGACTCTCACTTTTTGTTGGGTAAACTAAACTGTTAACAGGCTCTGAAATGACGGGCACCTCACGGTGCTCTTTACCCAGCTCACAATCACATTTTCTCGGCTAAACTGTAAAGACCGCTAAACTTGAATGTCATGTTAACCAATCGTCACATACCAACCACACCATACCATTGGAATTGTTGTGCACAACTTTTTGTATGATATCATATTAACTTGTGAATGCATTGACTTAGTAAGACCCACCAAGTATTGTAGGTACTAAAGTCTTGGTAACTGTTACAATATAAGAAGGGTTGAAATGTAACTTCCCAAATGTAAAAATTTGTTTACATTGTTTTGTTGTCTGACTTATTGTTTCAAGATTTCTTAGAAAGCTGAAATGGCAGTAAATAGATTATAGAAGCTATCCTATTTGCAAAACTTTAAAAAAGTACAAATACGTTAAATGGTCAGAATACATTGGTCAGTGTGAGAGTAAGGGTTAATATGGAGCAGGTATTGATTGGTCTTACGTGCTTATGTGATGAAATGCAAAAATGATGCTAACATAGAGTTCAGTAATGGGAATAATAATATAATATTAAAGGGTGAAGAGAAATAAAAATGGTGTAAACCTTAAATTGCTCAAGACCAACACTCTTTAATACTTCTGCTTTTATCATGACCCTCTCTGGTAGCTCTTTCCATTCTGCTGGCCAGCGTTACTGTTTGGTTCACAGGATTATTATATTTTCCTGTGACAATCCCAGACATTTTAACTTTTTGACTTACTGACCAAAAGGCAGACGGCTTTGCATCGATGATTCTCTTTCTGGAATGACATTCCCTGTTCCTTGGCTGTAGTTTTGTTTTATGTATGGAATCTTGTTAGACAATGTATGGGTCACACAATTGTGTTTTGGCTCCTGTAATATGTTTTCTGTATTCCTTATTTTGTGCAAAGTATAGTACGTTGTGTTTACATTGGACAGGAAGCTATGGATGAAATTACTTGTGTATTGGTGTCATGTAATTCCATGTGAGATGGGCCACTAAGTGGCATGACACGTAAATGAAATATCATTCATTCATTATGGCTGTGAGATTAAATGTGTCTCTCACAGATAAAACATGACACTTGACAGGTATACTATAACCTGATGAATCAGTCAAACCCCACTTTCATGCTCTTACAGACAGAAACATTGAGAATCCATGTGGGAGATAACATAGAGCCATTCTCCTCACGTTCAGCAAAGTTTGAGTTTTATTTTTATTTTTTTGGCTGCAGCTGGGTGTCCAACTCCTCTCGGAGAGGAAGCGCTGGAGGTCACCGAGACCTCTAGCTTCCTTAACCCCTTCCTTGATCACTGTACATCCATCCAAAACCCTGACCACTGCACCATTCAAGATGCGACCAACCAGATTGGACCCTCTCCTCTGCTACTGATATATAGTTTCATTCACACGGACAGTAATTCTGTCAGCTTGGTATCAGATGGATGTGTGCCGGGGCTTATTAGCAGCTGTGTCTGCAGAATGACTGCCAGTGTCCTTCAGTTTACAGACAATATTGCAACGAAGGTAGTGTGGGGGGGGGGGTTAATCTGAAAACACACCCATCCCCCAGAGAAGAGCAGATGTGACTGAGGAGAGGTGGGGGTGGGTTAGGGAGAGGTGAGCAGGTTGAAAAGGTCTCAGACAACGCTCGTAAATACACAACGCGGGAGATATAGCAACACAAACACCCAACGTATCAGCACACACACTCACACACAAATACCAACACGCATCTCTTCTTTTTTCTCCTTGTTTTTAAAGGTCTTTTCCATTTTTCACTTTATCAGTTTTTGTCACGTATTTTGGTGAAATGCAGCTCTGGATTATATGCTTCTATTCATTTTGAATCAGAATCAAATTGAATGACCGAACGAGGTTACACATTAAAAGAAGATCAGCCATGTGCAATGGTGTCATAAACCCTCATATACAAAACACAGTAATATAGAAAATACAATTTAAAAAGAGGATATTGATTTTCACTTCTATACAACATGAACATAGAGGCTGTGGGAGACAGTGACAGTGAAATAATCAGGACTATTGACATGCTTTGCAGAATATCGATCACGATTATGAGTTTCTATAACAAAGAGAAGGGAAAAAGCTACAGTGTATTCATGTATTCACTGAGTGAGCCCACACTGTGGCCTTGTTTAAAGTGGACATATTATGCTTTTCTGTATTTTCTGTCATATGTACAATGTTGTAATGTTGGATGTTAATGTTAAATGTAGCATTCAAATAATAAGGTGAATTAATTTTAGAGAAATTCCCATGAGCTAAAACTCGGTTTGAAACGCTCCGGTTTTAACATTTAACAGGTGAATGAGTGATGGGCAGTCTGAAAGTGTGTTTTTAACATTAAAGCATGTGAACATGTTCTAGTTAAAACTGAAAATATGAGTATAAACTTGAAAGTGCTATATAATAGTTGCCCTTTCAGATAATGTATTTTTGTCTCTCTGTCTCCGTCTTTAACGCCCCCTTTGTGTCCATCTTTGTGTGTGTGTGTGTGTGTGTGTGTGTGTGTGTGTGTGTGTGTGTGTGTGTTTCCTGAAGGTGGGAGATCAAATGAAGCTGCTCCATAACTGCTGGTCTGAACTTCTGGTCTTGGATCACATTTTCAGACAAGTGCAACATGGGCAGGAAGACAGTATCCTGCTGGTGACCGGCCAGGAGGTAACAACTCCCTCACACAACTTCCCATCAGCACAATCTGCTTCATTCACTTCCACTACACTACATTCAAAATATGTATAAGGATTGGGCTTTTTTCCAAATCTTTGGATTGTATTTCCTGTGTGGAGGCCAATGTGTTTGCTCCATCTATCAAATGGACTAGCTGTAAAACCAGATACATTTGGAATATTTTGGTTTTCGCCAATGTACAGTCATTGATAAGGCTTGAATGCACTGGCTGAGACGGTTCAACAGAAACGCAAATGCTACAACACAAATAAAAAAAGCTTCAACACAAATGCTAAAGCCACAACATAAAAACAAAAGAGACAACACAACGCAAAAGTGACGTGAGCGACAACGAAATTAGAAAAATTGGATGAAGTGATTCTTTCTCTAATACGGATGATGCAGAGTCATTAAGAAATAAGTCATGTCTAAACAGTATATTTCCACGAGTGCGCTATGTTAGCAGTTATAAAGTTACTTAGCTTGTTTGGTAGCTTGTTAGATAGTTAGTTAGCTAGCTAGCTAATCCCACCCATCATGCTTTCATGCTACACACTGGTTATAGAAAATGAGCCGAACAAAGTGTCCCTCATCTGGTGAGAGCGTTGTACTTTTCTACACTTTTACAAGGGCATAGGCGTTGATTTCAGTGGGGACGGTGGGGACGCGTACCTATCAAATTTCGTCATGAGTCATTTTGTTTCCAGCATTTTTTCAAGTTCAATGCTGTTCAAGTTCAATTTAAAAAATAAAGTTCATAACCAATATACTTCTTGGGCGACAGATGCCAACAAATCCACAAAAAAGTCTCTCCCCACAGGGCTCTGCTGGCTGTGTCTCTAATGCTTTATTTAATTACATTAGTAATTTACAAGACAGCATCTTTTAAAACAAAGAAAGAGATTATCCCATCTGGTGGATAATGTTTCCGCCCGTGTACTGTATATAAATGACTTAGAAGAATAACCAGTAGCCTGTGTTTTCAGGTGGAGCTGCCGTTCATCCTGTCCCAAGCTGAGGCGACTCTGTCCAGCATGGTCCAGAGAGGTCAGGAGCTGGCGGCGAGGCTGCGGGCGCTGCAGCTGGATCGCAGAGAGATTGCCTGTCTGAAATTCCTCCTCCTGTTCAACCCCAGTGAGTCCGCATGCACTTTTCTGCTTCATCCGGTGATAAATGTGCAGATAGTGTTTTCAAAAAAAACAAAACAATAATGACTGCTAGTCAGTGGTCATCATCAGCAGCAGCCCTGTCTCCTAAAGTATTGCGTTCCCATGCAACTAAACAGCCTTCTCAGTTATATTTCGTATACATTTTTTTGTATACATATTTAACACTTTTGTTTGGTTAAGCTCATGGTTTGGTCTAAATTAAGCATGTTTGTTACATTATGTAGGCTATGTTAAGTGAGTTACTTACGTGAACTACCCAGGCGCCCATATGCAGAGGCTCAGTCCTCGACGCAGTGCCTCCCGTCCCCAAGAAAAATCTACTTTGTCGTATACACGTACGTAACGTAATCTGGGGAGAAAATATGTTTCCCTCAAAACTTAATAAAGAATATTGTCGTTGTATGTTTGAACTTAATTTTTAGGAGACAAGGCTGCTCATTGTGATGTTTATCATAAGATAATATCAGTGTGTTAGGCTTAAACAGCTCAAACGGGGAAACAGTATCTCTTCCTTTAAACATTAGTAGAAGTAAGAGATTGAAAGATTGATCCTTGAGTGACCTATCTCAAAATAAATGTGATCTTGAACATAGGCCTGAGTTTAGACGTGTGGTCTGTAGATTGGTTGCTGCCAGAAGAGTGGTGGGTATAAATCAATCAACGTGGTGGGGCTGCAGGGCCATACTGATGCTGTACTTTGGCGGAATTTGAATAGCAACACAAACATTTTAATGAAAAAATGTCACAATTGCAGATTATCTGCAATACCTCTTTATCTGTAAGGTTACAAGTGTTTTCCAAACTGGCCTTTTTCTCTATAATAAATCCACTAAATTAAATTTCTAGGGTTGACAAAAGCCAATATTAACAAAGACATCCTCCTCCATTGTCCACTAATGGCATTCAAAAGAAACGTAATGGATGGGTCTATCATTTGAAGGGTCCTACATTCATGTAGCGGCTTTCGCAGATGGAGAGAGCATAGATGTGGCTTGCCTAGATTCTCAGAAGTGTTTGCTGTTTTGCGCTGGCAAGCTGGGAACAAAGAGCCTTTGAATGGGGAGAGCACTTGTCATAGACAGAAAATACTTGCTGTGTTTGCCTGCGGCTTCTTTGCTCGCACTCTCACTCTCCCTCATCTTCAGAGTCAGGTTTGTCGGGGGTAATTTAATTGCCCTTAAGCAGTTTCAAAAGATGATTCAGAACATTGATTCAAAACATTTAATTACTGTGTGAATAGATTCTCCAAGATGGGCTCAGCTGATGCTGAATGCCGGTCTAACGGAGGGCTTGGCTATTGTCACACAAACGTGCACACAAACACACACACACAATCACACTCTCACACACGCATGCACGTACACAGTTTATTTCTTCTTTCTGATATAAACCTACTTATATAAAGTACCATCACAATACTAACATACTAGAGCAGAGTAATTTTTCTCTAAATGAAAATAGTCACATTGTCAACTCAATATTGGCTTTCAGTAGCTTGAGTACAAATACATTATCTGTGTAAGCCTTCAAAAACACTTCTGGCAGGAACCTAATAAGCTTCCATTCAAGTATGTAAATGTTGCAACTTGTCGAAAGAATCTGCAAAGAAAAACAGGAAGCTTCTAGAAGGCAAGTACCTTACCTATACGTTCCGTCCATCCGTTTCCGAGGGACTTGGGAGACCAAGCCATTTAGAACTGACGCAGTCTCCCGGATGAGAGTCAAAACCTCTTCTAAGCACCTTTAACCAAGTTAATTTGCCCTTGATTTGAACCCTTCCTTGAATTTACTTGGTACCTAACCTACCAAGATTTTCTTTTAAACTCAGAGATAACATGCCCCACTGTGCAACAAACCGGCTGCTTACCACTACATGACACTAGAAAACCAAACAAAGTAGAAAGCGACCAAAACCAAGGGGACCAAAACATCTGTAATTATATCCTGGACGAGTTACAACCCCAGCTGGGGAAGAAATATGAAGAAGGAAACAAAGTTGGATAAACCAAATGTAAGTTTATTGATTAAAATTGAATAAAAACAAAGAGTAAACAAAGTGGTGTGGACTGGCTATAGAAATAAAATGACCACACAATGACCATTGGTATTAAAATCAATGTAGCAGGTCAGAGCAGCAGCCATTTTTATGTATATCCTGTATATGTCTTGCATTTCCAGACTTATGTCCACAGCGCTGCGGAAGAGGGTCTGGCAAGTCTATACGGCATTCTGGGATGGGAGAAAAATGTGCTCTGGTTAATTGCCATTTCTTTAAACCAATCACAATTGTCTTGGGCTACAGTGCTTGACAGAGCCACGGTGCCCCTGCAAAATAGCCTCGGGAAGGAACTTGTTTTGGTGGGACATGTGTACATTCAAAAGTTGTTTTAGTCATGCAAATGAAATCTCAGATATGACAGATAGTCTACCTAGCTGTCTCAGGTTACCCTGCAGAGATCTGAGGAGCAGTTAACCGTAGTCCTTATGAATCGTCCAGAGTTTAGACACAAAGGGAAAGGAAGGTAACGGACATATGGCCGAAAATTAAGGGTCCCTGGCAGGACCTCCGGTGACACCGGAGCAATCCAAAATGTCAGTCTTTTTTTTTTGCACTAATCAAATGGCCACAGCAAACCATGTTCCATTTCTCTTTTATCCATTGTTTTTAAATGGGACAGCCAGACACATCAGCAGTTTCAAAGTTTCCCTCACTGAGTCATAATCTGTTTGTCCTCTGTGTGTGTGTGTGTGTGTGTGTGTGTGTGTGTCTCTGTGCAGATGTGAAGCTGCTGGAGGACCAGGCCTTCGTGGAGGGCGTCCAGGAGCAGGTGAACGGGGCTCTGCTGGAGTACACCCTGTCGACCTACCCTCAGTTCCAGGAGAAGTTCAGCCAGCTGGTTGTGCGGCTGCCGGAGCTGCGCTCCCTCAGCACGCAGGCGGAGGACTACCTGTGCTACATGCATCTGAGCGGAGAGGTGCCCTGCAACAACCTGCTCATCGAGATGCTGCACGCTAAGCGAGCGTGTGTGTGAAAGGTGCACGCAGGGTGCTCCGTCGCAATGTGTTGTTTCTCTAGCCGAGACTGTGTTTGGGAGGGAAAGTGTGAGCGAGATGAGAAATCGTGTTGAGGTTTTCATATCCTGCAGAGCTACATTATCGTGACCTTTCTAAACTGGATTTTCTACCCTGTTTGCAAACATCTAAAATTAAATCTGCCTGTAGAATTACATTATATCCTTTTTGACTAAATATCACATGAATCCAAAATCCCAGACAATGATTTTCTATCCCACAGAGCCGCCCAGCAAACATTTAGACTTTAGAGGAGGAATCTTTAGCCTGAATCAGTGCAGTCATGAAGACTGTTGACTGCATCATTTTTGAAACATCCACACCTAAGTGTCATTCTGATATTACTGTAAAACTGTTCCCAATGCCAATTTAGGAATTCTATTGTGAAATCTGGCGCTGGGTGGGTCGATGTTGAACTGACACATCACAAAAATGGGACTATGTGCAGGAACACATCTGTTGAATGCTTGCTAAGTGAGCGAATGTGAGCCTTTCCCAACAGATGTTGTAGTTTCTTTTCAGAAATTTGATTTTAGTGATAAATGAGTCCTTTTTGAACAAAGCACAGTCCCTAGATTATTCTTAATCTTATTTCAGATGAAGACAGACTTCAGGATAACACACTGTGTTCTTGTCAGACTAGACTGCTCTTATGTCTACACTTGTTTGTTTTGCCACCAGTGTTAAAAAAAATATGAACACTCTATGGGAGTCAATATAGTTTTGTTTCAATGTATTTAGATGTTAATATATTGATATATATAGAAGCCAGACATGTTAACAAAAACAAATTCTTATTTAGTTATTCATCAAACCCTTACCAAGAAAGAGTAAATGAAAGGGAGTGAGAGACAGGTAGGAAAGAGGGACACGGACAAAGAAAGAGGGAGACAAAATAGATAAAAGAAGAGAGGAAAAAGACACATCTATGTGCAAATGATAAGGGAGAGATGAATGACAAAGACAGCATTTGTCTTTCTTTAAGTAAAGATGTGATTAGCAGCAAGCAGCATGCATCTTCTTCTGTAGACACGGCACAGGGAAGGGTAAAGATGCATCTGGCAAAATTAGATTTCAACTTTCTTTGTCAAATTTGATTTTGTTCATTGGTCGATGCCTTCAGGAACAATAGGTCTTTGAAAAAAAACAACCTCATGTTTCATGTTCACACTCACATTTGTGTCACTTTTCAACACACTGTACTGTATGTGGACTATAGACCGACTGATCTGAGTGTGTGCTCAGACTGAGATGTTTTGCACTGACCCGGCTGTAGAGATGGTTTTTAGTAGCCTTAATGAAAACGTATACTTACTGTAAACAGTATTGATGCTTATTTTTTGCTTGTTGTCAACAAATCCCATGACAAAACCAAAACCATCAACAATGTCTCTCAATAGTTTACGACCCTCAAGCCTATTGGAAATTTTGCATTTTTTTGCTGATTTTTACATGTTTGGTATTTACACTGCCACGGGGGACGGGGGAGTCGCGTATAGGGTAGTCTCGTTTTGCCACACCCTCCTCCCAAAGCATGCTGGACGAATGTCTGGCTACTCCAAATAGCATCCAGGGAAATACTCAGGGAAAACGTGCTCTGGTGTATTGGAATTTCTTTAACCCTTGTGTGGTGTTCATATTTTTGTTACACAGCCTAATGTTCCCGGGCTGATGGAGCCACCACATTATTAGGCTTTTAAGTCAATACAGCCATAATAATGAATGTAAAACTTAACAGATTGTTACTTTAGCTCAATTACCAATGATATAAACATCATTAATGGTTCATAGTTGCCATTTATCACTGTGAGATCAGACTTATGATCTCTGAGATGATGTTGTTTTTTTTGTGAGAAAAACAAGGAAATTCAATCATAGAAAATGTAACAAAAACTATAAACAAGATTTTTGATAATTATTGGTGCTTATTTCTTAGAACTTAATCAGAACAGGTGAAAGTGCTTGAAATGTAACACTGTTTGTGTAACTTTGTATGGGAATAGCAGGTGCAGAAAGACAACATAGTTTCATAGCTCGTACATTTAACTACACTCATGGTCCAGTAGACCCGATCATCCCGTATATAATAGTTATGTGTAGGGGTGTGTGTGTGTGGGGGGGGGTGTACCCTGTGCAGTCATTGAAAATAAGTCATTTTTATGTTCGTCACAGAAAATTATCCAAGGCCAATGAGTTTGAGCTGGAAAAAATTCTAAATAGCCTTATTTTCTTTTAGCAAACATTGAAAACAGGTCCCACAGACCCGAACACCACACAAGGGTTAAACCAATCACAATCGTCTTGGGCGGTGCTTGGCACCGGGCAGAGCCATGGTGCCGCTACGATATAGCCTCTTGTTTGGGTGGAACATGTGTACGTTTAAAAGTTGTTTTAGTCGTGCAACAGAAAACTCTGATTGGCCAGATAGTCCAGCTAGCTGTCTGGATTTACCCTGCAGAGATCTGAGGAGCAGTTAACCATAGTGCTCATGAATTCACCAGAGTTTAGAATTACGACACAGAGAAAAAGGAAGGTGACGGACATCCAGCTAAAATGAGGGACAACTGCTGGAATTTCCCGCGGCACCGGAGCAATCCTGTAAATGGAACGTCGTGAATATAGACTAACGTTTAGTGATGGGATCAGACAGTGTCTCCATTCTCCATGCTAATTCTTCACATCTGTTTCCACTTTTAAATTCATTAAAGCTCAGTTTTATTTTCGGGTCGGCAGCATCTAAAAACCGAAAATTATTTACCCTATTGGTAGTGAATATCAGCAGCTTCTAGGCATGTTTCTGTTGTTTGCTAGCAGACGAAAATGAGAAGTATGCACCTTTACGCAATACAAGTCGATAGAGAGCGGAGAGCTCTTTCTCCCCTCCGCTGGACGAGGCTTTGATCACAACACCTGACCTTTTGTAATCACTTTTAAAATGAGTCGTTTTTTTTTTTAACCAGTCTAAAAGAGACAGTATTTAATACATAACAATTTCTATAATATCTGGCCAACGAGTGTCCCCTATATATCATTAAATGAATATACAAGTTGGTTTTTATACAGAATGTTGTCAGGTTGATAAATGTTACCGTCAAGGGTCACTAAAACTCTCCACTGATAAGATTGTCGGATATATTCCGGCCCATTGTATAGATTTGAAGCAAAAATATCTTATCAGACAAGCAGTGGACAGCATTGCAGGCCTCATCAGCCCCATACACAGTTTCAAAAACCTGCAGAAACTATGGGTCTAAATCAGTGTTCTGTGTGTTTGTAGCAGTCATCTATGGCAGTAACTATGTTGAAAAGTAACACTAATGTATTCTGTCCCAAACTGGACTCCCAGATTTATGAAAAGTTACTTTTTTTTAAAAAGCACATGACTCTCAGCGATGATGACAATGTAACTGATATTCACGTCACAGTCTCCAAGACAGAGACACAGTCAAAGCAGTGTTTGTAATATTGTGCAGCTCTACTTTCTCACAGTGGCCATTTAAAAATCATTCATTTCAAGGTATCGTAGACAATCACTCCGCCTGCCTTAACTTAACGGCTGCCCGAAAACACACACACACACACACACACACACACACACCTTGGTTTTCCAGTTGAGATAGATGTGTGTTAGCACTCTGTACAGTATATTTATGTTGTGAATTGAATATTTACTGCAAGGTGAAGCGAAAAAGTTCTCTGCTTTTCTGTTGAGGTCAAATCGCTACTGTTGTGGAACTGATTCTCTTGATATTGCCTTTGTTTTTGCTCTTTGTTCACTTTTTTTTTTAATTCATTTTTTTCCTGTGAGTTGACAGTCCTGTCTTAATCTTAACAATGTCTTTTTTCTCCCAAAAGAGAAAGTGACCAAAATACTTTATTCCTTTAAATATATTTTATTGTAACAGCATCAATCCAATAAATTCCAGTGAAGTAAGGCTCCACTTGTGTGTCGGCTATTATTTCAACAACAGTCATCAGTTGTGCGCCGATGATACAGACCTCATATATACAAGATTCCTTACATCAGTCATAGTGTGGCTGTTATTTAGCCTTAGTCTGACTTAGAAAGATTATTCACATCAGTTACATTCTAAAACTCTAAACAGCAGTTTTGCAACCAAATCCTTACAGGGAAGTCACCATTAAATCAGTCTTACTGTGACATCTGTCATTTAGCCATTAAAGTGTTGTTTTTTCATTTTATTGTTTTCACAAATGAGGATGATGATTACATGCAAGTGATTACATTTCATAGTGGAACACAAGTCCTCAAATGGAAATTGGTTTGTTCCTCAAATGTCCAGCTACAAAATGTCTAAATGTAGAACATATCGATAATGTGGAAGATTACAACATCAAGTCTGACAAAAAGAGGCGAGGGAACATTTGGGCAAAAGAGAAGCTGGTTTAAGTAGTACTGAGTAATACAGAAATGAAGCAAATGTGAGATGAATGGGATGAAGATCCGTGGTTGCTGCTGTTATTTATCATTACTCTACACTGTAGAGAATGTAGAGTCTACAGTCTAAGATCAATGGCTGACCGACTAGTTTCAAATGGTGTTTTCAATGCACTTGACTCATGCTAAGTGGGGATAGCACCACACTCACAATGTCAAGGAAAACTACAATACCCATGTCCACAGCCTTTAGCAATTTGATGCCAAGTGGGTTTTTATTGCCTGCGACCCCGAGGCAATTTGGTTTTTTTCTTAAGATTATTTTTTGGGGGCTTTTTTGGCCTTTGTTTGATGGGATAGTTGAAGAAGGGGGGAGAGAGAGAGAGAGAGAGAGAGAGGGAGAGGGGGGGGGGATGACATTGAGAAAAAAGCCGTGGGTCAGACTTGAACCTTAGCAACTGCTGTATCAACTGAGCCTTAGTGTATGGGCCGCCCTCTCAACTAGGTGAGCTACCAGGGCGCACTGCAGCAATGTGATTGGCTTTGAAGCAGGGTAGATGGTAGAGTTTCTTTTAAACTTTTAAAGACGATAGTAACTGTGGTCACCATGACGATTGGATTCTCTTCTCCAGCACAAATGTGAGTCTGCCGTCTGAGAGAAAAACACCTCGGTGCCCGCTCGCCTCGAGATATTATTATCATTATTGTTGTTCTTTTCCTGGTTTAAAAGGCTAAATTACAGTAAAGGGATGTCATTTTCTGAACTGACCAGACTGTTCTAGCTGCATTATTTAGATTTATCCAATTAGTATCACAATATCACAATATTGGTGATCATTTATCAAAACTCTCATTGTGTGTTAATTTTTTGTGAAAGCACCAATAGTCAACACTACAATTTTGCTGCAATATCTACATTGATGTATTTGGTCAAATATATTGATGTTGTGATGATATCACAGTGATATTACAGTGACATCACGTTTTCTCCATGTCGCCTAGCTCTGATACAGTCTTATTTATTTATTTTGTAGAAATCATCAACAGGAACACTACAGAAAAGGCATTATGAAATTTGGTCGTCTGCAATATAAAGGAAACTTGTTTTGGTGGAACATGTGTACGTTCAAAGATTGTTTTAGCATAAGGAAACTCAGATTGGACAGGTATTCTAGCTAGCTGTCTGGATTTACCCTGCAGAGATCCATAGTCCTCATTAATCCAGCCTAGTTTATAACGGCAACACAAAGAAAGAAGAAGGTAACGGACATCTGGCCGAAAAGAGGGAAATGTGTCATTTTAATTGGCAATCAAAAACACACATCAAATGCAATGTGTTGCATTCGTATGCGTTGACTGCTGTCTTTGTGCGTTGTAGTTTTATATTGTATTTCCTTTTAAAATGTACGTATGTCTGTTTTACTTCCTAGCCCTCCTTCCTTTTCCCCTGAGCGGCTTTGTCAGGTTAGCAGCTTCCTTTGTGAAGTATAATCTTGATTTCATGACTTGCCTGTAAAAAATTAAAGGTTAAAAAAAGGAGTTGAGGGAAAATGATCTGATCTAATGACAGTGGTAGAGCTGGCTTCTTCATCCTTCCTTCATGCCTATTTCATTCCACACCCTCCCTCCCAACAGAGACCCGTTCTCACTCCCAACTGGTGAAATGCTAACGCTTGTTCAGTGGCTCTCAGCGTCACAAATCAACGCTTAAATCTCCCTTTTAAGTGTCTGTACGGGACGCACCGGGCCGAGCAGCAGCTTTACCGCGGCGCTGTAATCCGCGTATGGAAGCAGGTCGGGGGTGGCGGGTCAAACAAGACAAGATTTCCACCCAGGAAACCTAAAACGTACATTTTGTAATCCCACCCACAATCTTTTCCTAAACCTAACTGTCCCGCTCTGTGTTCTGTGTGCCGCATGTCAGTCAAACAGACCGACCCCGACCCAGAGCGCCAAAAAGTGACGCCCAGAGTCCCGACCAAGCGCATCTAAATAAGACGCAAAAGGAGACTTTTTGCATGAATAACAAACGCCAAAGGCACCTGACCAAATGTCGCATTTTGACGCGATGGGAAATAGAATGTGTTGAGACGCAGAGTGTGTGTGTGTGTGTGTGTGTGTGTGTGTCTGTGTGTGTGTGGGTGGCAGCAGTGCCCTTCTTAAGGTGGGATCTGTGTCTGTGTGTCCAGCTCTCCATTCTCTCTCAGCGTGGTGCATGCGTATTGTAGCCGAGTATCAGGATCCACTCCATCAGAAGTTCAACAACCTGTGGGGAAATAAAGTGAAAGGCGCTCAGCAACGACTCCTGGCTCAATCTGATGTTTAATGTTTTTGCATGACAGGAGTGCGAGCGTGTTTGTGTACAAAAGAGAAAGCAAGGAAAGGAGGGAAATGTAATGCGGAGGGAGAGAGAGCAGGTGTTGGAGTGGTTAATGGCTGACAGCTTGAATAGCCAGCCCTGTCCGTCCCTGATTAAGGGAATGAACTTCTCTTTTTGTCTCGTCTGTCAACAATGAAGCACTCAAACACCATCCATCAGGCTCTGCTCACAGCCGGCTAAACATTTAATGAATCTAAAAAACTTCCTTTTTCCCTTACTGCCAGGCAATTTAGAGACATTGACAGTGACTTGACCCTCTGGGAAAAAAATGGGGACCATCTGTTGTGTTTGCCTGCACATTGAAATCAACAAAAGGCACCGAGGGCAGTTTTCACACAGGCCTAATGCTGTGTACACTGTGCAGGTAAATGGAGACAACCTCCAATCAGTTGTCAATCATTTAGATTCAAGTCATTATTAGATTAGACACTTTCTTCAACCGTTCATGCTTTAGATTTCTGGGTTTTGCTGAATGACAATTAAAGGCAATCTTGAAATTGATTAGTTGCTAACTACAATACAACTCCAGGTTCTTGAATGTGAATAATGTATTGAATGTAAACAGGACAAAACAAGACATTTGAGGAGGTCACCTTAGTTATCTTAGTTAACAAATACCGATCGCCATTTTTCACTATTAGTATTTCCTATTTAAAAAATGGCTGACGTGAGTATTTCTCTTCTTATAAAATCTGGTATTTGACAAGGGAGCAAAGGTATATTTCACAGCTTAAATTCTGTTCTTGTGATGCTGTGACCCTTCACTGTCTCTATGTGGGCTCAATAACCTTCACCTTATTCACATTTTTTAACTTATAACAACTCTTCAATGATTCAAGACCAATATCAAGAGGTGTTTTACCTGATGGCTTGAACCCAGTCAGCTGGACCACCTGTTTGAAAAGACATACAGTACACAATACTCAGTCATATTGAAACAGTGTCATAGGCCTAGTTGTTGCAGTGATAATGCACACATGTTACTTACTTGGTTTCCTGATGCTGGTTTCAAAGAAAAACTTACAAGGCTTTCCTTCCTGAAGCTCTCTGTAAGACAAAAAACACACTTATTTGAATTTAAAGTTTGCATTTGTGTATGAAGTTTGACACATGTAAGACAAAAACACGCAAGCAACCCAAAGCACGGTACAACAAGCACTTT
>NC_045737.1:3825482-3831178 GCF_008692095.1 Etheostoma spectabile | reverse complement strand
AACACTATGAAAGACAGAAGAACTGATTTTTCAGTATAAAATCTTTTGGCTCCTTTTGTACGTAGACCTTTGTTATTTGGCCTTCTAAACATTTAATGTCATTTAGCTGTAGGCTTGTTTTTTCAGGAGAGATTGCTGCTGAGTGATGGGATAAACCACAATATGATGATAATGTAAAATGGCATCATCTGCAATCTGAGCTCTATAATTATAATTCACTTATTTCAGCCACAACAAGCAGTGAACGTGCAGAGTAGAGTTGTGTTCACAGCAGAGGTGGACGTGTCAGTGAAGTGGTCCCAGCTATAGATCGACAGTCACCGCCCACTTTGTGAACGGCTCTGGTTCTGAAGGTGATTATCCCTATGTCTCCGTTGACGTTTCAGAAAATGCTTACAGTAAGATTTTTAAAGGTCCAATATGTAAAACTTACAGCTAGCGTCTAAAATGGTTACTGCAGTCCAAATTTAAAATACTGGAGAGAACCCCTCCTCCCCACACTCAAAGTTTACCGGGGTTGCCTGGTAGAGAGTTCTACAACGTCCCACAATGTCAACGTTAGCTAGATGCTAGTCCGGCATTGTCGGACATTAACGTTACTCCACAGGGCAGAGGGGTTGCTGGATGCTGCTATGTTGACGGTTATAAAAACCTGTGCTCTCGCGGAGCTCTGTACCCGCCTGACGGTCACCTGTTGTCGGCTAAACGTAACAACAACAACAACCGCTATGAAGAACATCCTCGAGGTTCTCTAGACCCAACTGACAGCCAGCCTTTCTCGGCTTAAAATTACTGCAACAACAGCTTAAAGACCGCGACGTCCCGGCCGTCTGTGCCCACGTCATAGTCACCGTTTGACTGCTACGACCCTGGGACAGCTGGGGAAGAATTTCAGCAGGGGGGGATATTATCAGTTCTACTACTTTCCAGACCTCTTTCTATATTAAAATTAAGTAAACACATAATCTTGTTTCCATTTGTCTAAGTGTATGTGTCAATGAATACAAATAGTTGTTGATGATCTACAAAATATTTCACTTAAACAGCTTTACACTGTACATTAAACAATATGGTTGCATGTCAGGGAATCTTACTGTTACACACTTACGTATGCACACACGCACACACGTACGCACGCACGCACCACCCTCAGTTTACCTACCGTTCTTGATGACCAATGACGTGGACGTGGAGCTGGGCGGTCCAGAAGTCTCACTGGTCTCAGGGCTGGAGGGGGTCAGTGGACTGTGGCCCCAGGAGGTGATTGGGGCCCTCTGGGAAGGTAGGAAGCTGGTTGGCTGGGAACAGTTCTGAAAATACACCCCAACCCAATCAGAAGTGTTTTAACGTGAGGATTTGATCCTTAATATCCATGTTCAAATCCCGTGTCAAAACTCACTTTTCTAGATCTGCTTTTAAATGTGTGTACTATGTAGATTACTTTTTTAAAAACTATGTGAAGGTTCTTTGAGTGTTGTAAAAAGTTCTTTATAAATAAATGAATAATTATTAGTATTAGTGTAATACATGGACTAGTTTACTACACTACTATTAAAGCAAAAAAATGAAAGAGGGAGTTTTGTTTCTGTCCCGTACTAATGGGCCTGACCACTGCTGTGTGCTTTTTACTCACTCACCGTGAAAGATAAGGCCTTTCTCTTTTCTTTGATCCTCTTTATGGCATTCCTCACCTAAATGAAAAGCAACGTTTACACCCACTGGTTTTGCAGCTTCACATACCGTACAAAGATACATTTCGATATTCTGCCGCAGTGGAGACATGCAGCAGCACTGACAATGGACTGAATGCCACCTTACCTCACTGTTGTAAACAGCATACACTAAGAAGATGTACAGGCCCTGCGGAGAGGAGAGAGGGACGTGAGGCATGTCAAAAGTGGAAAGAAAAAAAATCCAATTCCATTCATACAGCTTTTATTAACAATTCCTCATCAAATCCATTTAGTACTCAGCTCATTCTTAGAAAACTCTGTTTCTCTCCTGACCAACAAAAAGTGAACCATTTATTGCAAAATACCTCTTTATGTGCTTAATGTGTGTGGTTTCCTACTCCCTTTTGGCTTGATCTTGAGTTGGATTCAGCACGGTGCGACACTTAACTCATAAATGAACTGAATCCACATTGTATCTCTCCATTGTATCTGTGATTTGGGATCAGTGTTTTTCACTAAGAAGAGGGTTGTTGACCTCCTGTACATCCAGTGATGTGCTGAAGAAGCGGGGGAACCCTTCAACATAAATGCTCCACCGCAGTAGGAGCCTAGTCTCGCATAGCCAGACCTTCCTCCACATCACTGCAGAGGAGGGTCTGGCTAGTCCACACAGCATTCCGGGATGGGAGGAAAACGTGCTCTGGTTTAATGGCATTTCTTTAAACCAATGCGTTGGATTTGTCATTATCCACAGTGCTTTGTTGAATGGTCTTAATGTTTTATTGTTTTATTTCATGTGAATACTAGTTCACTAGAGAAGTAACTTAGTATTTGAAGTAACGGAGCTCAGCGTAAATTCAGCTGTTATCCAAATATATGTTTTATGCTGTGTATTATTTGCATATCTGCATGTCTCTCCTGATTAAAATGCAGTAATACAGGAAGTCTGCATTTAGTTTCCATACTTATTGTGTCTCCACAACAATGTCTACCAAGAGCCTGGGTCTGTCCGAGGTTTCTGCCTAAAAGGAAGTTTTTCCTCGCCACTGTCGCACTGTTGCTTGCTCTGGAGGAGACTACTAGAACTGTTGGGTCCTTGTAAATTCTGGAGTGTGGTCTATCTGTAAAGTGTCTTGAGATAACTCTTGTTTTTTCTGGGGCGGCTGTGGCTCAGTGGTAGAGCGGTTGCCTGCCAATCGGAAGGTTGGGTGGTTCGATCCCCGCCCCTGCAGTCATTGTCGAAGTGTCCTTGGGCAAGACACTGAACCCTGAGTTGCCCCCGGTGCTGCGCATCGGAGTGTGAATGTGTGTGAGTGTTTATCTGATGAGCAGGTGGCACCTTGTACGGCGGCCCTGGCCACAGTGTATGAATGTGTGTGAATGGTGAATGTTTCCTGTAGATGTAAAAGCGCTTTGAGCAGTTGTTAAGACTGGAAAAGCGCTATATAAATACAGCACATTTACATTTACATTTGTTATGAATTGATACTATAAATAAAATTGAATTGAATTGAATTGAATTAGTGAGTAAATCTACTGAAATGGCCACCAGTGTGGCGTGTAAGATGAGAAAGCAGAGTCATGCATGTCATAGTGAAAAAACCTGTACATTGTTGCCAAGCGCCAAACCAGAACAGAAGGAATCAAGAAATTGTTGGAGAGGGTCATGCCTTTTTTCCCAATCATTTTGGAGGGTCATAGAAAAATGTACTATTAGCAAAGGGAAGGACAAGTTGTTTCTGACTAAAGACTACAAAGCTAAGATTCACAAAAAGTCCCTTATTCATAGCATTCTGATAAAATAGCTGCAGTTTCCTCAAAATTATTACATTTTCTTGATTCTATTTGTATTGGTAACGCTATTTGAACAGTTAGCGAGCAAGCAAGCTAACATTACCCAGCAGCTAAAACCACAACATCACAATATAGTTCACGTCAGTTTGGTCACTTTTGGGATTTTTTAGCACTGGGGGGGGGGGGGGGGGGGGGGGGGGGTTTGATGTTACTGAACAACGTTGACAGACTCACTTTGCGGCTGGGGCTGGAAATCACAGGAATTCAGGGCCTACCGAGTCTGTTATTTTGGAGCAGATGCATTATGCATGTGCGGGAAAACTAAACTATGTTCTCATAATTATATGATATAATATGAGTAAGGTGAAGCCCAAGTACACACAGTTTGGGCAATTCTGTCACAAACACTGTAAATACAGTCAGATATGGGGACTATTATTGAAGGACTTTACGGATACATTATCACAGTATTCTAACTTTGACTCCATGTGACTTTTCATTGCTCATGTATGTTTATAAATGCTCTTCAGGCTACAGACAAATGTCCTGTACTTCATTTGGTTCTGTAGTGGCCGTTGAGTGCTCTATTTTTCTCTGGGAACCTTTTTAAGTTTCTACTTTGCTGAGGCTGCAGTATACAGAGTTGAAAGTTTATGTTGCATGAAGTGTAGTAATTGAACTACCAAGACTCTGCTCTTAAGCGTAGAAACATAATCATTGAAAGTATGCTTTTGTCAGCTGGTGTTTACAGCGATGAACGAGGCATTAGCGGCATTAGCGGGAACAAAGACATTATTTTCTGACTGTTTCAATGCGGTTACGCTCTAAAGCACAACATAACACACCCGTTCAAACAGACACGCAGACCGTCAACACGCAGCAGGGGAGAGAAACGAGGAGCAAGGGGCGTTCATTGTCACTTTGTGACAAGTAGCTAAGATGCTAACAAAAGACGTCTTTAATGTCAATGCAGTAAAAATGGACCTACTTAACAAAGTTTGTCCACTGAATGACGTTTTGAGCTAACATTAGCAATCAAACTATCATAGATGGCTAAAACGTTTTTGAAATGACTGCTAGCTTAGCTAGAAGCTAGCAATCGAACACAACAAAGGCTGCTTTGTTGTTGCTTTGTTTGCATGTTAGCGCATTGTGCAATGCAAAGTGTAATTATTTATAGGTTGGAGAACTGTCTGTGAGAGCCATATGGAGGCAATCCCAACCCACTTTTTCAGTATCACAGCCCCTTTAATGAAAAAAAACTCATGACAAGATTTCATTATTTTAACATGAATTCTTGGGTATAATCCAAGGGTTATATAATCTCATAGTTATGTGAATGCAAATGACAGAAATATAGTAGCTACACTGCACTGTGTACACTTGTGTTTACATGTACCACACATTTATGTCTAATAATCAAAAAACAAGCGTTAAATCAGACAGCCCAAATAAATCAGTGGTGACACAGATATTTAGAGGAGAAGGAGAAGGTTGAGTGAGATCAGAGACTAAGGCTAGTTTAGTAGATTTAAACCTCTGCTGGATGTTATTTTTCAGCCCTATTTTGCCGTCATAGCCTTCACTTTGCTTGCATGACCCACAAACTCTCTCCGTCAGACTTTGCTTTTATAGACTGTTGAAGCAGCCCAGTAAAATAACCGTTTTGTAAGAAGAAGAAGAAGATGGGCTGGCTCAGCATTATCCTCCTACTTACATGAGGAAGAACTCCTACTGTAGCGTTATCTGCCCTCAACTGGACACTGGCAGTAAATCTAAATTAACTAGCAGCTCTTCGGGGGTCACCCAGGGGCTAGCTCGTTTTGATTAATTAAAGACCAAGGGAGAGCACAGAGGGGTGGGTGGGATAAGGATAGACAGGGAGAGAGATGAATACAATGGACCGAAAGTATAAGAATAACAGGGACAGTGTAAAGTAACAGGGTCCAAGTGAGGGAAGAGTGTCTGAGGAGGAAGTAACTGCCGTGTTATCAGGGGAGGAGAACTGGAGGTAGATGTGGTATGACCTGTTGTTTCAAAGGACTCACTGCCTTCTCCACACACACACACACACATACACACACACACACACACACACAAACAGGCACACTCACATGCACACACGCACTCACATGCATGCACGCATAAACGCACACAAAACGAGCACACACGCACGCATGTACACTTACACGCATGCACTCACACGCAAGCACACACACACACCCAGGA
>NC_045737.1:3814282-3825472 GCF_008692095.1 Etheostoma spectabile | reverse complement strand
GAACATGCTCCAAGGTTATCATAGTTTTGCATTTTTCATTAGTTTTTACTTTTATTTTGTTTTGAATTTTTGTTTTTAAATTCAGTTTAGTAAGATTAGTTTTGTAAGTGGGTTTGCTGGTTTAGTTGAGTTTTAATTTTTTTTAGGTTTGGTTTAAGTCTTTCTTTGTAATATGGTTAATAACGCATATAACCCATATGTCGGGGGATTCAAAAAGGTTGATAAAAGTATTGTGTAATAATGAATCAACAAAAACATTGTACAATTTTAGAAATATGTATTCACAATGTATTCAACAAAAAACACCAGTACATAACATGTTGCCTATATATGGTCATTAATATGTAAACAGTCTACACAAGACGCCACAGTAAGGGCAGAATGTGTGATGTGTGATCCAGGAAAAAACCTAAACAGCCAACAGACTACAGAAGACACACATCAACAGGTGTTTTTTTTTACTTTTGGAAGTCAATCGACTCACACAGTTGTGTAGACAACCCTGTTTCAATACACATATTACCCCACGCTTCCTCCTTATTATGGTGTTACTGCGTATTTACTAACCAGCTATCGGGTCGCCTCTGCCTTTGAGAAAATGAAAGCTTGGATCTGGAATCTTGCTTCTTATGACATCATAAAGCTACAGATTCACAAATGGCACGTCCTAAGGAAAGCTCATTGCGGGACTGGCTCTAGTGGCTTTCATTCTACACCAAGACTGAATTTTGGGAAAGAGACTTCAGATACAGTTTTAGGGGACCACTAAGGTCTATATAAAAGAGACTTAAGATACAGTATTAGGGGACCACTAAGGTCTATATAAAAGAGACTTCAGATACAGTCTCAGGGGACCACTAAGGTCTACATAAAAGAGACTTCAGATACAGTATCAGGGGACCACTAAGGTATATATAAAAGAGACTTCAGATACAGTATTAGGGAACCACTAAGGTCTATATAAAAGAGACTTCAGATACAGCATTACAGGACCACTCAGGTCTATATAAAAGAGACTTCAGATACAGCATTACAGGACCACTCAGGTCTATATAAAAGCATCCAAAGAGAACCATGTCGTGAGACCTTTAAGGTAAGCTATGTTAGCACGCTTCTCAAATTCAAATTTGTGGGATTTTTCCCTTTAATAAATTGTCCACATATCTTACCACCTTCCACTGAAAGGCTCTTGCTTTTATCTGACAAAGTCAATATCAAATAGGTCTCTGCTGCTTCCGGTGCCGCACTGATGACAGGCAAAGGGCACGCACATGGAATCTTGGAATTTATGGATTCCCAGTAAGAAACTATATATGTCTACAGGAAATGTCAACTCTGAAAGATATAACATCATTTGTTCTATGAGAGACATTTCCAAAGACAGAAACTAAGGAGATTTACTAGATTATTTAATTTAGATAGTTTTGAAAATAGACATTACAGTTTGAATTAATTATCATTTTTTTCTAATGCCATGTTTTTATTTTGACTTTTTTTTCATCTTAGTTTTGATTATTTTGTTCATTTTTGTTAACGGTTAACCTTGGCACAGACATTCACACACACACACACACACACACACACACACACACACACACGCACACACACGCACACAAACGCACACAAACACATACTTGCACACACTCATAGACAGACACGCACACGCAAACACACATACATGCACACACACACACACACACACAGACAAGCACACGCAAGCACACATACACACACACACACAAAAATACAAAGCTATGATACACATGTGCACAAACAGGTTGCGGTCAAAAAGGAAAGAACGTCAAGAAAGATTTGCATTGAATTTAAATAAACTGAGAAAAGGCTAAAGTGAGTTAGAAACTGTTTCAAACTATAAACATTAGCAGTTAAAACCACAATGTGTACAACAATTTTTTGATCTTAGCATGCTTCAGTTTACTTTTGAATATTGTAAAAAAGAGTTATAATAATAAGCCACACTGCCGCCTGCCTTGCCCTTTTTTCCGCGGGCTGCTGCTTCCTAAACGTTGAGCTTCCTGTCTGATTGAGCCCAGCTGGTCAAAAAGAGAAGCGAGTGAGTGGCGTTTTTTGCGGTACTCTTCGAAATACCAACATGGCAACAGTAGTACCACATCCATGATAAAGACGTAGTGTCGCTTATCTCCAAGTCGAAATGACTCTTTGCCTGACGAATACTCTCACCATGAGGCTGGTGTTAAGCTTTAACAAAGCAATCTCTGTTTTTCCACAGTCTCCAGCCAAATACTTTTCATTATTTCCCAGTTGTTTCTCTCCAACCAACAATTTAAGGCCATTCTGTCCCTGTGGTTTTTACATGAAGAATCAGATTGACCATGTTGATATGGATTGCGGAGCCTCCGCGCTGGACCTAGCCTAACTGTGTCTGTGTGCTGTTTGCTGCAGAGCATGAACGTTTCCTTTATAAAGTTCTTTTTGGTTAAAAAGTCAGATTCCTGCTATTTCAGAAAACCACGCCGTGAGAGTGGTGAAAGTTTGTGTGTTTACCTGGGTGGCATTGAGAGCAATGAAGACATAGGCGACTACTACCGACAGATGGACCAGCACTCCACACAGCCAGGTCAGACCCAGCACTGGCAGCAGGATGAGAACTGGACGGGTCACAGCCCTGCAAACACACACAGAATGGACAGACATGAATCATAAATGCACATACGCCAAATGCTTGAATTACGCACACACTCCCAAAAACAGATGCATGAAAATCTGGTCTAACAGACCACTGTGGCACCTCTGTCACTGCATACATTCTAGTTGTCAAGCCTTTTAGAAAAATAATATAGACAGAAAAAAGTGCCAGCAAAGTGGATTTTCCAAGGTATTTTGATGACATTCTTTTTTAGAATATTTCCTCCTTGAATCCTCATCAAACATCTTTGCACAGCAAAAGATTTTACCGCCTACCACAGTTCTAGCTCTGTTCCTTTCAGTGATCCTGGTGCTTATGCAGCCAAAAACCATTTAATGGGGCAAGACAGTAAAGGTTGCCTTTGTTCAAACCACTATTGTTGTCACACTGCTGCACCTGGGTATAGAGATTGAGTTTTCAGACTGCACTGTGTCTGCAAGGACAAAGCCGGCACTCACTTCCCTCTCTTCCCTTTTATTTGTGAAAGTCGTTTTTCCCACAAATCTTCTGAAAAGCACTGTGGAGCTGGCACAGACATGTACTTTTAGCGAGGGAATGAGGGGGGCAGTGGTATTTCCATCAATCATAGACCAAATCTGAATGGGAAAATACAGTAGGGAAATGCAGAAGTTCCATCTTCATGTGGAAGCTTGAATCTTCTGTGTTGTTTGAACTCATCCAATGTGTTGGCAGCACGGCGGTGCACTGTTTAGCTTTGCAGAACGGTTCAAACCATAGACTGTTAAAATAATGTATTCCAGCAACCGGGCTTAAACTGTAGAAATACAAAGATCCATAATCTATTTAATTTCAATTTTGTGAGCTGTCAACTGGTTAAAATGGCAGAGTTTTAGACAAAGCCTCAATGCCCGCGAGCACGGTACATGGTCAAGCAAGCTAGAGAGCCACTGGTAAAACCAAGCAGGGAGGTAAATAAACAAAGGGATGTTTTTGCCATTTCCTCACTTAAAATGCAATTGTAGCAAGCATCTCTCTATGCATTCATATTCAGGGGCAACATCTGATATTTGGCCACAAAAAAGCCTAAGAAGTGAAAGTTTATATGCAGTTTTAGAATGTTGCAAATTAGCACGTTGCAAGTTTCAACTTCGTCTTGTCGCAAATCTTTGGGTCTAAACCGGACTACGAGAAAGTTTGCTGATTTTCTGTTCTGCTGTATGTGCAGATGCATGGCACCAGCACCCAGAGGTCAGCAAAAAATAGCTTCAATGAGGAACTTGTATAGTCAAAAGTTGTTTCAGTCGTGCAACAGAAAACTCAGATTGGACACATAGTCTAGCTGTCTGGATTTACCCTGCAGAGATCTCAGGAACAGTTAACCATAGTCCTCGCTTCAGAAGGTTGAAAATCAGCAACTGTCCCTCTTTAGCTTTTAGCTTAGCACAATTGCAACTATAAACAACACTGATTTATCTGTGTCATCCTCCACAGCTCTGCCCTCTTCACATGTGGCTGAAAAAAAGCAACAAGATTGCAACACCTGTAACGCCAAATTCAAGGCTTCGAAATGGCAGTCCTCAAAACAATGATGGATGTCACAGATGCTACGTCCACTGTTTTTACAGTTTATGGTTCAAGCCAACCGCCAGTTTAAGTTATAAAACGGATTAGTAATACTATTTCCAGTGTACTGAACTGGTTTGACCTCATTATTACCCATAATACTGAAAGAAAACTGCACCTAACACTGCATATTTCTAATAATCCATTTGCATATAATTGTATTACAGGTAAAATATTAGCAAGATTTAGATAATGTTTTAATGCACCTGTTGTGAGGGTCAATCAACTACAGGGTTATCTGCAATGTATTAAAGGGACAGTTTAAATACATTTGTCCAGGTTGAGAGACCTCTGTGAGATGTCTGCCACCAACCAAATACAACAGAAGTGAGTTAGTTTTGTTAGGGGTGATCACAAAATTACATTTAAAAAAATGTTTAAATTTAAAAATCTGCATCTCTTCCGCAAATAATTGGTCTGATTGCTCTGGAAACGTTGTGGACCTCTCTGTCGACTGGTTTCAATGGGACCATGTTAGGTAGAAAGTGGCTCTACGGACAACGGCTAACAACAATATCTGTGGATTGTCATGGGTAATATGATTAATGACCCTTTGATACCTGTATATATTTATATCTTTTGTCAGAAATGCAATCACCTGCATGTGCATATGGGCAGAAGTCATCTGCACCATTATGGCATCTGTGGCTAAGTTGCTGGAAATGCTGCTTGCATAACTATACAGTAGCAGAATTACTAGACATGTTTGTACTATCATCCTGTAACCATAGCAACAAACCGACAGACCTGACATACCTCTGACTGGCAATACGTTGAAGCAAAGTTGTTGATAGACGGAAATAACAGTTTTTTTAATGAAGCAGAATGTTTCTTTATTACAAGCTCATTTCAAGCAAGGCAGCTTTATTTGTATAGCACATTTCAGCAACAATAGATGAATCGTTAGAGCGTTCAAAGCAGTTCTTAAAGAGACATGCGGTGCATGAAAGCTGAACGCTGCTTCTCCATGTTTAGTTCTGACTCTGTGGGCAGAGAGCAGAGGCCAGACGTGCAAATGTATTTCGCCCCTAAACTATTAAGTGAATTCATTAAGCAACTGCAGTATTTTCACTACTCTGAAAGACCGTAAGCCAGTGTAAAGACCTCAAAACTGGAGGGATGTGGCCCACTTTCTTAGGCTACATTTACATCGCTACACTTTGGTTTAAAAACGAATATCTTTTTCTACGGTTACACCTCGTGTTCCCCCATCGTTTCAGGGCCCCTGAACGGGAGAAATGTGGAAACACGTCTGACCTGTTTTGGTTTGGAATCTGCAGGGTTGTTTTGCAGTCTCAACGGCCGCAAACGAAGACCATTGCCAATGCCTGATTGTGACATATGGGTCAGGTACTAACATTACCGTGGCAACTTCCAACTGGTGGAGTATACATGCTGCCTCCTATTAATACCCAGTATACAAGAATGTTGATGGTTTGGGCATGTTAGTTTAAGCGGAAATTAGTTCTTTTACTGGAGCTTTTTGCTCAAAACTGCTTAAAAACCAAAATGTAGCAAAACCAAAATTTAAATGCAGCCTCAAGCCCTATTCATATGGGATAAGTATTACTTGGTGACCTCTGGTCATTTGTAATGTTATGGTGGTGGTCTGTGATAGTAATCCCAGCCATGTCTGTAATTTGTTCTCTGCAGATAACCGACCATATTTGGCCATACCCCGAGGTCCTGTGATAATACTATTCCCCTGTGAATCACGTTCGGGTTTGTCCAAGGGTAGATGTGATGAAGAACCCCGTGGTTCGGCGGCCTCGCCCTGGTGCCCTTTGGAACAATGCTTTAGTCTTCTTCATTGTTGAAGTCGACTCGATTTAAAGTCAAAATCTGTCGATATTCTATATTTTCTTTATTGTCAACAAATCCAATGAAGTTACCATTAGAGAATGTATTGACTAAAAAGTGTTGTGAGTGTATCCAAGTCTGACATTTCTTCTTCCGTGACTTTGAGCTCCGTTTTCATCCAAAAAAAGTGAAAAACCCTCAATGAGCCACACTGTTGCGCTGAGTGACATGCTCTAATTCATAGCCACAAACACAAATACTTTAGTTTATTTTGACTCAATCACACATGTTGTCCTGCTGCAACAAATGCTCACTGGAGCACCACGTTTCGGTTAATCTGCAACTGAAAATAGTCCCAAACAGAATTGGCACACCTCTACAAAATGGTGAACACACTATATAATGCACTATTTCCGTGATACGGAACGGTTTCAAACGCAGCTGGTTTCAAAAATGGTGTAAAATGTGGCTCAGTGTTTCCTAGAAAAGCCCAAGATGACGTCATTTCATTTTCATTTAGTCCACAACTCAAAGATGTTCACTTTACTGTCACAGAGAAGTGAAGAATATAGATAATATTCACATTTAACAAGCTGAATCTGAAATGTTTTCATTTCTTTTTTATAAAACATAAATCAAATCAATCAAAAAAATGTATTAGTGTGTTGAGGACGATTTCTTTTACAGTAATTTTACAACTTATTGATTAATCTTTGCAGCTCTTCTTGTTACTTATTGCAACTCAACACTGTTGATCCTACGTCATGTTGTAAAGTGCTTATAAAGAATGAAACACTGCTCGATGGAAGCTATAAGAAAAAAGCAGTCATAAAATAACATGTTAATGGCTGAATGTAGCAGACAGAAAATGCAGCGCGCACACACATACACACATACATGCGTTCATAGGCGTAGATTTCAGGGAAAATGCAGTGGATAGGCCCCCCTCCCCAATATTTAGAAGAGGTAGATTGCTCCCCCCTCCAAAAAAAATTTGAAAGACAAACCACTCTCCAAAAAAAGGTAAAAAGAACCCTTGAGGGGGCTCAATGCATGCATGTATCCTTCTTAGGGCTGTTTCTCAGGGTTGCTTAACTTAACTTTATTGCAGTATTGAAAGAATAACAAAACTGAAAATGAATATTGGAATCCCGAAATTGAAAATCAAACAGCTACCCAACGAATGGATATCCTCATAGTTGATATCTGGATCCAGCCCTTGTTACCAGTACATGTTTTCCAATGATTTCAGACACAGGATATAAAGTGTTTAACGCTCCAAAGGTTTTTGGTGGGGAGGACCCCGCAGACCCCCGGTTAAAATGTCTCCCTCCCAATGTTAAAACTAAACCCACGTCCTTGCATGCAGTTGTGTTGGGACCAGGTGTTAAGCTGATAAGCCCTTCCAACTCCCACAGCAGACTCCCGACCTAAACTCCCAAACACTCACACTGTCTCTATTGACTGTGGCTGGCTCGGCCCAAAAAAGAAACAGCAAGTATGTCTGTCTGTGTGAGAGGGAGAGAGTGTGGGAGAGAGTGGGAGAGAGAGTGTGGGCGTCCGGTAGAAAAAAAGACTCATGAAAGGGAGTGCACAAAAAGCAGGAGGAGATGGGGGGCTGAGAGAGGTAGAGAAGCCATTGTATCTCACCAGGTGAGGTCAAAGGTCTGCATCTTCGATGCCGAGCTTGGACTGAGCATCTTAGTGCGGCGGCGAGCGCTGGAGACAGTCACCATGACAACCCTGAACAGCACAACAGCGTTGACCTGGGGGGGTGGGGGAAGACAACAGCATCAACATGGCCTCCAGCAATCCTGAGACGTGCCGCTGCACATCCACTTGGCCTCAGGCGCACATGTAGAGGAGGACACGTTTACCCTCCTCCTCAGGCTGCATGGAAAATCACACTAACAGTACTCAGCTGATGCCCTTCATTTCATTTTATCTCTGCTCCTCATCTATCTGCTATGGGGGAAAAAAAGAGTATACAGAAAGTTTAAGGAAACTCAGTCTTCATGGGGATGATAGAATCTTCTGTGTTCTTTGGACTCATCTTGTGTTGTGTGTTGACAGCACGTTGGTGCAGTCACTGGGGGAATGTAACTAAGTACATTTACTCAAGTACTGATTTTCATTTACTTGTACTTTACTTGAGTCTTTTCTTTTCATGCCACTTTCTACTTCTACTCTGCTGCATTTCAGAGAGAAATATTGCACTTTTTACTCCACTTTATATTTATATTCTGTGCTGTGACTGATTTTTCTGCTGTAACACTGTAATTTCCCATTTTATTGGGATCAATAAATACATATCTATCTATCTATCTATCTATCTATCTATCTATCTATCTATCTATCTATCTATCTATCATCTAAACTAGCCAACAATATAACGGCCTACAACTCCAGCGGAAATGATTAAACCATTAAACACACAACTGTTTGAATCCTTTCTAGTTTCTAAAATGGGAGGATTTGTCTTTACTTTTCATCTTCCTGATGATACTTTACTGAAGTAACATTTTAAATGCATGGCTTGTAATTGTAACAGAGTATTTTACAGTCTAATATTACTACTTTTACTTTTAAGTAAAGAATCTGAATACTTTTTCCATCACTAGGTGCAGACAGTGGTCGCCTCACAGCCAAATATCAAATGCATTTACAGAGATAGACCCTTCGCTTAAAGAGTATGATTCTTTTAGTTAAAATGGCCATCACCAAGCCCACCAGATTCCATTTAAATAAACACTATTTTTTAGAGTGTATAGAGACATTATTTTTTGGAATGTAAACGGGTGAATTAAAGGGTTTATTTGAAATTAACCAGAGTGGTGATTGTTAGAACAGTGGACAGATGAAGCAAGATGGCTTTTAAGGCTGTTTCATGTTGAACAAAAAGGATATTACTCTCCAACAAAAATGGTCTATCTCTGTAGGGATCCTTTCCATCATGTTGTCAGACACTTAGACTAACAATTTGAGCATTTAAGTGGCAAAAACAGCACCATAAGTGGACGGAAATTGAACATGTGCAATTGCCCACTAACTTAATTAATACAAATAAAAACTGTTGTTCCAGTCAGTCACACAAAAACATAGAAAAATAGGATCCAGGTTGGAAAAAAAACTTTAACATAAAGTGTAGGCTGTCCCTGTATAAATGTAGGATTGATTCAATAAATTATTACGGCTTCTTTTCCCCTTCGTCCTTCAAACGTTTAAATTAACAAATTTTCTAATATTTTTTTAGGCATTTCAAACACCATGATACTCGTAAGACAAAACAATTTCAAGATTTTCTAGATTTAAAGAGTATGGTCTTTTCAAAGGCTAAAAGTTGTTTTAAAAAGGTCCACAAATGAGCATGACCACAACACCCAAAAATACATAAATAAATGTGGGGGAGAAAGTACAGGAGACAGGTGAAAGCACAAACACAGACACACACACACACACACACACACACAGTGATATTACATACCGCCAATACACATACACGCACACGCCCGCACAGTGCAGTGATTACATACCGCTAAGACAAATATAACGGGTCCCACAAAGGCCCAGATGGTGTCAGTCTTCACATTGAGCCAGCAGTGATCATCTGCCTTGTACTCATCCACTGATACTGCCATTGTTACACCAACTATTAGAACAGGTAGTCCTGGAAAACCAAATGATAAAAGAAAATGAACAGTGACAGTGTTGTGACAACAAAATAATCAGCATGTTTCAATTGAGTCTGTTCTGTTCTCCTGTATTTAGTCTGAAGAGGAACATTGGGCACATCTGCATTGGGAGAGCTGAGAGGGACACCTCAATATTGAGTGTCTGCGAATTCACACACAGTGGGAACATGAACAGCAGCAGCTGCAGGTTGTTTAAAAGAAACTGGGTTAAGGGTTGACATCACATCACATCCTGCCCACCACATAATGTTTCTTTACGTGGTGATATTAGTTGACATCAAGAAATCCTCAGTGGAAAGGACAAACAATCCAAAAGTCTAAGAGCCCCACTAGCAGCTCCTATGAGCTACAACAACCCTTTCTCACTGCAAATGCATAAAAAACTGATGTTCAGGCAGTGGCTGTCTGCGCCCAGTTTCACTCTTTTAGACCAGATTACCTTACGTTTTAAAGAAATGCCAATAAACCAGAGCACGTTTTTCTCCCATAAATGAATGTTGTGTGGACTAGCCAGACCCTCCTTTACAGAGCTGTGGAGAAAAGATCTGGCAATGCAAGACTATATTTCATTTCACCAACAACCCATCCACCAAGGGCACACTCTCATACACATTGAATATTATAAGAACAGCTGATTTCTGGCGTCGTAAACCACTTCAGCGGGTTGGCGATTCTTGTGCAATGATTAGTATTGGATTGAAGTATTATGGTACATGTCCATACACGCGTTGTTTCCATGGAAGGGATCACCCCGCTTCCCAGCATTAAACACTATTGGGCTTCTTTTCACTGACCAACTCACTGGCATAGAAGCAAGCGTGATTGCTGCTGATTGGACAAACGTGTCACTTGGGTCTCTCTGCTCCTTGATATCAAACCAACCCTCATTTTAAGTGAGAATTAGACGACACAGTTGCTGAATCTGTCGTCTTGTCAGATCGACAACGTCAAGAAGTGAAGCAGCATGAGCATCCGATAAATTCAGTGAAAAATGACCATTTCCTTTAATATTGTGAATCGTATCATAATTGCCATATCAGTCAACATATTCCTCATATCATGCAGCCCTTAATAAATATATAGCATTTCATGTGAAAGTGTCTTGTTCTTTTTCTTGGTTTCAGTTCCCAGAAGGAATCAAATAGAAGTGAGCCCCAGCTCAGCCACTGTGTCCCCACATGAACTCTGTCTATCATCTGTCTGAGAGAGAGAAGGCAGAAACATGCCCGTTCCTCCAGCTAGTGTGCAACCAGGCCAAAGGCGTAGCTTTTGTTTCAATATTTGAGGGGACACTTTATAACCTGGGGGTCCCACCTGTAAAAGGGTTTCCCCCAGAAAAGTTGTTGGGCCCTGTGGCAAGTGTCTTTATTTTTTGGTGAGGGGCCCATTCCAGACTGATGGTAGCATTAATTTCTCGCCTTAAAACGTCTTAAAAATGAATTTATT